>NW_008824658.1:2397520-2442183 GCF_000699105.1 Pygoscelis adeliae
GGACAGCAGTGTTTTAAGTAACTTAACAGAAATTCATAACATAATCTCTGCAAAATGGCTTTTAATTTCTGATGCATTTGGAAAATCTCTAAATGCCAGTAATGCCAGCAAGTCCTTTCTTTGGTGCACCAGTCTGCAGGTCCGTTTAATCCTGTAGAGAGTGCTTGGTGCTCACAGCTGGTCTTTAAAGCTGACCCATGTGTGCATATGGGAGGGAGGAGGGATGCTGGGGGGGAGCACATGAACGTGGGGCTGTTAGAGACCATGGGAGGGAGAGAGCAGCTTTAAAACTCCGGGGCAGTCCCTCCTGATGTCCTTTGGTGAGGCCTGGAAGTGCACTAGCTGCTGGGGAAGTTTTATCTTAGAGGCTGTATTTTTTGTTTGGTTCTGCGGCTCAGTGTTTACCCAGCAATTTGGTCTATGAAATGGTGTGTCAGACACGGAGGTATTTGTTTACTGCTGCTTTTCTCCCTCAGATTCCCAAAGGAAATACACTCAGGTCTCCTGGAGGTAATTTCCCCGTCTCCGCATTTCTATCCTGATTTCTCCCACCTGCGGGAATCCTTTGGGGACCCCAAGGAAAGAGTCAGGTAAGAATCAATGAGCTTAAAACCAACCAAGCCCTGAATTAAGTAACTGCAGCATCTCCCCCCCTGACTCCAGCAGGGAAAGCTCTTCCACAGGGCCAGGCGAGGCCCTTGAACTTGCTTTGTCCAAGAGCTGGAAGGACGGGGGGGGGGATGTTATGAACTGGTGCCAGCTTTGCAGGGCTTGCCTCGTGCTGCGGTGTTTCCATCACCAAGTGAGGGGGTCATTTTAACCCAGATGATGTTCATTTTGGAAGTCCCTGGGTTTTCCAGTAACTCTTAGCTGACCAGTTTGAGACCAAAAGGGGGAGGCCGTATGCCATCCCCTCCTCCAAGAGCTGTGTCACCTTCCTGGCTTAAACCCAGCCTCGGCTGGCTCCCCCGAGCAGCCCGGTATCGCAGGAGAGATCAGCGCTCCCATCTTGTTTGTCTCTTGCAGGTGGAGGACAAAGCAAAACCTCGACTACTGCTTTTTAATGATGTATGCCCAGTCCAAAGGCATATATTACGTGCAGGTGGGTTTGGTGCTGGGGGCGGAGGGGAGATGGGTGTACCTGTGAGTTCACTGTGGCTCGTACCCAGCTTGAGAGAGGGCAAAGAGCATGTCCAGTTGTGCGATACAGCAGAGTGGGAGCGGGTTTTAACCAGATAGATAGGTTCAAAAGCTAGGTTTCTGAGATGCTAAAGCATCTCAGAATTTGGAGACCTCCCGCCTAGGGAGGGAAGGAATCCTTGTTTCATTTACCTGTTAGATTGGGTGAGAAAAATCTGCTTGGAGCATCTTCCAAACTAAACTAGGTCTGTGCCAAAGCTTTCCTCCAGTCTATGGCGTGATTGCCCTGCACAGAGAGGCTCTTACTGGAACCTGGATGGGTCATTGACACTGAGTGTCCTTTCCTCTTGCAGCTGGAGGATGATATTGTGGCCAAACCAAACTATCTCAGCACGATGAAGAACTTTGCCTTGCAGCAGCCCTCTGAAGAGTGGATGATCCTGGAGTTTTCTCAGCTGGGGTTTATTGGTAATGTTCTCCCCGCTCACCCCAGTCCCATCAGGCACGGACACAAGTGCCTGCTGGTTCTTGCAAGCGCTTATGCTCTTGGTCCAACGAGTTGTCTGCACAAGATGGTAAAATACTTGGACTTGGTCCCTCCCTATTTTTGCAGTGTCTCTTGTGTTTGCACAGGGGAGAAAGATCCTCACAGCTGGTACTGCTGATACTCACTTTTAATAAAAATAAACCTGGTCGGTGGCCCAGCTGACAGCCAAACAGCTTAGATGTGACCAGTAGCTTTTAGGCTGGATGGGATCTGGAGTTGCCTAAGAGTGTGCAAAAGGAAGTTTACATCAGCACAGAACTATTTTGGGAACGGCAGTACATGGTTGCAGTAGCAGCTTGATCTGTTATTTTGGATGCTGGTTTGACTGGCTTAAAACTTATAGTTTTCGGGGCAGGAAATGGTCTGTCCTGCAGCTGGCTGAATGTTTTTCATCCTTATTTCTCCCTACTGAATGGAAGAGTTTTAGACCTTTTGATACTGTTGTGACCTGTGAGACACTAATGCTTTCTAATTCTGCGATGAATATTAAATCCGGAACTGTATTAGCAATGCCAGCAGTACTGGTACATAAAACAGAGCTGCACGCTATTTCCTTTACGTAGAGAGATGGACACATCCAACCTCCACAGCCCACTCTCCAAAGTTTTTTCTTCCCAGCTCTGATTCTTGACGGTTTCATACCATAACTGTTCTCTCTTCTCTCTTTCTGTGCTGTAGGAAAAATGTTCAAGTCTCTGGATCTGAGCTTGATCGTGGAGTTCATCCTGATGTTCTATAAGGACAAACCCATTGACTGGCTGTTGGATCACATCCTTTGGGTGAAAGTCTGCAACCCTGAAAAAGATGCAGTATGTAAACAACCTCTGTTGAAGGGAAACCTTCTGTTGTGTGTGGGTAAATGTACGCTTGTTCTGTGTCTCCAGAGGATCTTTTCTGTGAGCTCTGGTGCTGACTTTGCGCCGAATCGTGCCATCCCTCTGGAGTGTGCCGCAGGGTGTCCTTGCAGATTGTGTAAGCAAAGACCTGGGAGTTCAGGCTTTTGTAGTCTGCAGCTGCCAGAAAAGGCATTATTTCTGCATCTAAGCACTAACAGGGTATTCCTCCTCCAGTCCTCGAGCAGAGTAGCTGTTCCCCATTCTTCTGTGTTGTTTTTCATGCCAGTGTGCTTCTCTCCCTGAAGCCATTCCCCGCTCGCTGACTATAACCCCAGAATAACCCTTTGGCTCTGGGCTCGTGTGCCATACCCGCCTGGAGCACACACGCAGGCTGCCCAGAGAGCTCACCCCAGATGACCCAAGAGCAAGCCCGCCGCGCGTAGTGTGCCAAAATGAAGCCAGAGCACGCAAAGCTCTTATTGGGATTTCTAGGAGGGCGCAGAGAGGTGAAATGGGCTCCGTTTTCATGCTGCCATCTCGTTTGCAGAGCCATGTCTGCATGAAGCCTTGCAGACGGCAGCACAGAAGCCCCCGTGCCCTGCGGAGGTTGTGTTTGAACTCCCAGCAGCAGCAGCAGCGAGGGGCTAAAGTGAGTGGGAAGGGCAGAGGAGGAGTGTGTGTGACAGCAAGTGGAAGATGAGCTCAGCACCAGATACTCTCCTGTCTCCTCTCTGAACATATTGTATTTACTCATATGCTCATTCGCCCTCCTCCCCCGGCAGAGAATGAGCAGCGGAGTCCCCGTGCAGAGCTTGAAGCCAGTCACTTAGGACAGACCTCATGGCCACAACTGCTTTGTGGTGGCAAATGCCAGAGCAAGTGGTCACTCTGGGGATAAATACTGTATCTATGTGTTGGGGAGGGGGGGGGAAGGGCATCCTCAGGGCTCTGCAGAATTGGGGCAAGGATGTGGTTTAATTTGGCCTGATCCCTGGCAGAGGCCATGACATCAGCTCCAGTCCCCCATGTGCAGCAGGGCCAGTCTCAGATGATGTCCATCGTGTCCTCCTGGCAGTCCAAACCATGTGCTCAGGTGTGACAGAGCAGTCCCCAGGCCTGTCCGCAGCCCCCAGCGTCCTCACAGCCATGGGCAAAGCCGAGGTGGCAGGATGCTGGGATGGAGCTGGGAACGATGCTGCTGTCTGTGCCCCCCCTTCAAAATCTTCAGCTTGAGCATTGATTAAATGCAGATCCTGCTGTGCAGGATCATCTTCTCCTTAGCTCATCTTCGCTCATCTTCTCCTACCTGGCGGAGCCAAGGTTTTCCCAGGGGAAACTGCAAACCTCTTAGATGTGTTGCCTTTTTAAAAATTAACCTACTTTCCGTGTGGATTTCTGGCTCCTTTCCTCACTGTTTGCATGATTAACTCTGCACAGTGCCCTTTCAAACATGACTTTCCCTTGTGAATCCCACTGTGCAGAATCAAATTGGTAGCGGGGAGGATTTGTCTTTTTGATTGAAAGTTTGTTTGACCTGAGCTTTTGGTAAGTGCTTTGCCTGCTCTGGATATATTCTGCTCGCTCTTTTTTAACTAATTTTAGATTTACCTGGGGTAGAGCTGTGTGAAAGGATGACCTTCTTACCACCAACTGAGCCATTCCCCCTCCTGGCCCGGCTGAGACAATGCTGCTTTCGGCAAATGCTTCTTTAAATCAGGAGATGCTGTAGCTCCCTCCATTCCCCTTCCTCCTCCTCTCCCCATCCAGAGCGAGATCAGACCTGCTGGGGTTGCGGCTGGGGTTGCTGGCAATGAGTAGGGTCTCTCCCATTAGCATGGCTAGTTTTAATTTTGTAATGTAACGTGAGCTGGATTAGGGGATTATCTCCTCTGCAGCTTGCAGGGATCATGCCTGGAATTTCCCAGCTCCCGGCACGGTGGCGGTGGCCCGTGTGGGCGGCCCATCGCGGGGACTCGGTGTGGCTGGCTTTCCCCGCTGCGCCCTGCCTGGTGCCAGGCAGCCGGTGACGCAGCGCCCGGCAGCGGGATTTCTGCCAGGGTTGCTCTTGGGTGGGAGGTTGCGAGAGCAGATGGTGGTAGGGGTGCGTGTGTGTTGTTTTTCTTGGAAAAAGCAAAATTTGGAAAACAAATGCCCTCTCCCTCTGGTTTTTAAGCCTGTATTTTTGTCCTGCTCCCTGAAACTGAGAGAAATGAACTATTTTTAAAAAGTGAGTTCTTGTCTCCACGCTCTCAGTGTTTTTCCCCTTTGTCTTTTATTCCTTCTCCATCGTCTCTCTCCCTCCACCCCACGGAAAATCACTGGCTGGATCAGAGTTGCATCTCCAGGTTTATTTACATGGTGGGATGGGTGTGAAACAGTCAAACAGCTCAGACAATGGCACGTGCCATATATCTGCCTAACAAAATCTACCAACAAACTGAAAACTCTGCCCGTCTGAAAAGAGCCCGCAATTGCTACCTGTTCACTTAGGCTCTGAATCATCCCAGGACTTACTGTACCTTCAGACATCAGTGATCCCGAGCTCGGAGTTGTAGGAAAAAGGCTTTCCTGATAAGCCAAGGAAAAAAGAAACAAAATTATCTGGCTGTCCCTACCTGACAGCACCCAGAGGAGATTTGCTCAGCGTTTGCTAAGCTATGCTTGGCAAGGAGACATTTGACACTTAAACCTGGGCAGAGCCTGGTGGGTGACCAGCCAAGAGTCACGGTCAGGTTCCTCCAGAGTGCGGTTAAAAACCCTGTTGCCAAATTAAAGCCAAAATAACACAGAAGGGCATAGAGGTGGAGGGGCAGGGATGTTTATCACTCCTCGTGCCCTTGTCCGTTCCTCTCACGGGGCACAGTGGACCGTGGAGGTTTAAGCATGGGGCACTGCGGGATTGTCTTGTTTCAGAAACACTGCGACAGGCAGAAGGCAAACCTGAGGATCCGCTTCAAGCCCTCGCTCTTCCAGCACGTGGGAACCCACTCCTCCTTGGCCGGGAAGATACAGAAGCTGAAGGTGGGTACCAGCTGCCTGTCCAAGCCGCAGACAGCCTTTCTGTCTGGCCTGGCCTGCAGGCACATGGGAACCGGCTGCTTTTGGGGTGGGAACATCAGTGACAGCAACTGGTGGGATGTGGCAGCTGGATTTACGTGCTTGTTTTGTTCTGAATTACAGTGAGCTCATGTAGCTCCTACTTCTCAGCATGGCAGTGACACGTACCAAGAGTTGCTGCAAGCTTTTAAGCCTTGGTACTGGTCCTGGCCACCTATCTTGAGTGCCAAACCATGATCTGGGCAAGTGATTTTGAAGCATCTACTGAAAAACCCTGGAGAGAGGACTCCTGGGTTGGTCTGACTTCCTTCCCACCCTGCTCCTTATTTCTGGGATTTGCTGATAGGCAAACTAGAGCTTGCCGTGTAAGAGCTTAAATTGTGTGTATTTAAACATCAACAAAATCAAGCTTCCCACAGCTGTATGTGCAGGACCCATAGACACGCATCCCTGGGCTGTGCTCAGTCCTGTGTCTGTCCAATACCCAGGTAAATGGATGGTGTAATCCAGTTTGTATCGCAGCGCAGTGCCTGTCAGGCTGTGTAATCCAGCCGGTTTATGCCATTGTCAGCCTCCCAGCCACCTTCTCCTCAGGTGTAAGGGCTGTTTGCAGAGCTCCTGGGGCAGGGACACGCGTTTGGGAATGCTTGGACAATGAAAGGCTCTTTGGTGCTGGATCAGAGTGCAGAGCAGTGGTGCTTCTCTGTGCTGCCTCTCCTAAAGTTGTGTCCTCCTGGCATCCAGCCACACATTGCCCTGTCTGGTGCCTTCCCCAGATCACTTCCATCCCTCATCCTTCTGCACTATGCAAATCGAGAGCTTTTAATTTGCGGTGCCTTGTTGCTGGGACCCCTGTTCCTCACAGGCGAGAGCAGCTCATGACCCTTTTCTGCCTTTTTGCTTTATGCCCACCAAGGACAAGGACTTTGGCAAGCAGGCCTTGCGGAAAGAGCACGTCAACCCTCCTGCGGAGGTGAGCACCAGCCTGAAAACCTACCAGCACTTCACCTTGGAGAAGGCTTACCTGCGGGACGACTTCTTCTGGGCCTTCACTCCCACTGCCGGAGACTTCATCAGATTCAGATTCTTCAAACCACTCCGCATTGAAAGGCCAGTGCTTTGGGGGGGGGGTTGGCAGAGAGGGACGTGGGGACAGCCTGGAGCATGCGGAGACACTTCCTTTTGCTCTTCTGGCTCATGTTGAATTTCTTGCCCGTCTCCTGCTTGACTGCCCAGGAGGAGGGAGCAGTACTGTTCCAGAGGGAAGATAACTTGACCCTTTTTTTTGGTGGGGCCACGTTTGCTGGAGCCCTTTGCTTTCCCGTGTTTGTGAGCAATCCACGCTGTAGCTAATCTGGCACAGAAGGTCTCCTTCTAAACCATGTGCCCGTGGGCTTTTTGGGAAGATGCTTGTTAGGTTGAGCTGTTTGATGGTTCAGCTGGGGTGAAAGCCATCATGTCCCCCCTCGCTCAGTGTGGGTTTCCATGGCTTTGGTCTCTGTCACAGGTTCTTCTTCCGCAGCGGGAACATCGAGCACCCAGAAGACAAACTCTTCAATACGACTGTGGAGGTTTTGCCGTTTGACGTAAGTGTTTTATTGAGAATTGAGACGGGGGTGGAGTGGGAAGCAAAAGAGGTTTGAGAGAAGGGAACTGCTTAAAGCTGTCAGGAAAATCTTTACAGGACTCAAGTGCCTTTGAGAGATGCTGGATGGGAGCCAGGGGGGTCACACCTGGTCTGGTACCACCTCGGGAGCGGGGATGCTGCCCTGAACAGTCACTATGGGAGCCATCCATGCCTGCAGAGGGGATGCTCAGATGGATGGGACGGCTGCAGAGGAGGGGGTTGGAGCCAGGATGGTGCAGTGGAAGCAGCAGCTTGAGGGCAGCAGATGTCCTCTTGTTTTGGGGCATGAGGCTTGGGGTGCCAGGCGGGGGGATGACATGCCAAGGGCTGCTGGCGAGGGCAGCTCCGGGGTTCCTGCTGTTACTTGGGGTTTTTGGGTGGCTCCTGCCACTGGCCTTGTGCAGAACTCCTCTCCTTCCCGCAGAGTCTACAGTCGGATAAGGAAGCCTTGCAGGAGGGAAGAGGAGCAGCTGTCAAATACCGCAGGACACCGGATGGCTACATCCAGATAGGTACAGCAGGGTGCAAGGTGGTAAACTGCCTGCTGGGTTTGATAACACAGCCATATCCTCACCTTCAAGTGAATTGAGACTCCTTAGTGCTATTTGCTTGACAGAGTAATTTCTGCTTGCCAGGAGCCAGGATTTAATTGTCACTGTCTCCTCTCCTCCACTGCCCTCCTTCCCCTCTTAGACTAAGTGTCCTCTTCAGGTAGTTTTCAGTCCTATGTTTCTGCCTGTCTCTGCTCAGAGCTGGGACCAAATTATTCAGAGTAGCCATTTGCCTAACCTGGTCTTAAAAACCTCTGCCGTGGGTGATTTCGTACTCTCCCTCCACAGCCTGTCTTGGTACTCGCACTGCTTGCAGCTTGGACTTTGTCTCCTGTCACCTGAGCTTGTTTTAGTGCTTGTCCTGCCCTTGGACAAGAATGAGTGATTGCAGCCTACAGGGACCCACTGGTGTGTGGTAAAGCCCTGGTGTCCCTACTAAGACTTCTTTTTTTTTTTTTTAACTAGACAAATAAAAGAAAAATTCCCTGGTACACGTAGCTTTTTGCCATTTTAGCATTCCTCTGCATGCTGTCTGGTTTCTCCCAGTTGCATTTTCCAAAAAAAAAAAAAAAAAAATCACACCCAAAAATGGGACATAGCAACAGGCTGAGACCTTGCTGGCACTATGGATGTGAGACTTGGCTCCATGGTGTGGATCCTGAACCGACATTTGTCTCTTACAGGACAGTGCTGCCGTCAGGCCACTCTGCCTCCCTTTTGCACAGCAGTGATGTGTAGCCAAATACTCCCCATTTTGTTTTGTTCAGCTGATTTTTTTGTTCCCCTCAGTGTAGCATTTTGCACTGTATTGATGTCCATACTGCTGGTTTTCAGCCCCTCTCTCTTGTGTTGGGGAGCTGTGGGCAGGGGGCTGCCATGGCTGCTCGCAGTCCCCTTGCGGGGGCAGGGGGGCTGGCTGCCAGGGGAAAAAACCAAGGGCGTTGCGGAGGGCGAGGTGGACCCATCCTTCGGGCCGCTGGAGGCCATCAGGTTGTCCATCCAGACCGACTCCCCAGTGTGGATCATCCTGAGCGAGGTAAGCTGGGCTTCTTCGGCAGAGGGACAGCCCTGCCCAGCTCCTCGCTTGGGGCTCCCCGCTGCCTCCGCCGGCTTCTCTCTGATCCCAGCCCTCTCTCCTTTCAGATTTTTATCAAAAAAGCAGAGTGACGTGGGCGTGAGGAAGAGTGGACACACGCGTGGATCCCGGTCCCGCTCCCTCCCCTCCCGCTCCCTCCTCCCCGCGGCGCCCGGCCCGGGCACAAGGACAGCCACGCTGGCGAGGCGCAGGCCCGGCTGCCAGGAGGTGACACACACGGACAGGCCTCGGCAAACCGGCTGCCAGGCCGGCACCACCATCCCCAGCCGGTGCTGTGGGGCCACGACATCGTCTTCTCCGGAAGAAGAGCAAAAAGCAAAAACCAATCTCCCGTGCAGAGGGCTGGCTTTGCTCCCCTCGGCAAGGCCCCGGCGCTCCCTCGGCCCCTCACGGGTGCCTGGCTGCCACGCGTGCCACTCGGGCCGCACCAACACGGGACAGTTTGGGGACGGGATGAGCTTTAGCAAGTGCGGGGACTAAAAGCACCTTCAGCCCAGGACAGGGCAAGCACTGGCTGTATTAGGGACAGAGAGGGGGCTTGGTCACGTTGAGTCCTGCCGGCTGACCCTGCAGGCGAGCTGGGATGGAGATGGCCAGGGACCAAGGTCTGCCTTGCCTTCGCCCAGGCAATGGTCCTGGCCAAAGTTTGAGGATTAAGCGAGGGTGAAGACTGACCCTCCTTTGGCAGAGGAGGAGCGAATCCAAAGGGGTTGGAGCTATGAGTATGGCAGGGAAAACAAAAAAATAAAATATGCCACACTGTGCCTGCCAGCATTGAACACAGCCCCTTAACTCACGGTGAAGTCTCCAGTGTCTTCATGCCTTGAGATTGAGTGCAGAAACCATCTTTTTAAATAACTATTTCAGTTATTGATTGGTGTGAGGTTTTTTGGGGGGGTGGGGTGGAAAAAAGCAGAAGTAGCCCAGTTGAGAAATAGTAGGGATTAGTGTAAATCCCAATGTCTCTTCAGCTATACACTGGAATGCATTATACTACTTTCATGTGCTGTATTTTTTATTATTGGATACATTTGATTTTTCAAGTACATCTCTATATATAAATATATAAAATAATGTGCACTGTAATAAAATCTAAATTTAAACCTTTGGTGCGGTGGTGAGAGTCACTCGTGGCAGGGAGGCACAGGCTCTGGCTCTGCCTGCCTGTTCCCCCTCCCCAGGATGTCCCTGGGGGTCAGGGACAAGCTGTAGCCCCTACACCCAAAATGGAGTCATTCCTCGGCGCTCGCCACTACCTGATACTCCCAAAGCATTGCTCATGCTGGGCAAAGCACTTAGAGCAGCCCAGTAGGAGACTGGTTATTTTTTGCCCCAGCACCACAGGAATCTTCACCAGTTATTAAAAAAAAGAAAGGTTGGTCAGGTCTTTCCTCATCAGGGAGCAGGGAAGGTGCTTGGGCACCTGTACACCCAAGGGTACAATTGTGGGACAGTTGTCTTTCTTACAAAATACATTGGTTTTTTATACCCACATACAGCTTAGCAAGGAGCTGCCTGCTTGATGCCTGCTTTAGTTACCTGCAAACCCCAAGTTTGCAGTGGAGGTTGAAATCCGGAGAGAGGGCAAAGTCCTAGTGGTGGGTCGGTGATAAGTGAAGTCAGGGCCAAGTCAAGATCATTCAGGTCAATGCCAAACACTGACATTAGCATTTGGACTAGAGTCAGGCTTTTTTCCCCAAAATTTAGATAAGGTTTTAGACAAGTTTACCCATCCTTTCAAGTTAGTTTTAATTGCAGCAGCTTTTCCCATGCAACCCAGTCCCCTAACCCTCAGATGTTCTCACACCCAGTCCCCACACACCTTTGACAATCACAGGTGATTTCTACTGAGAAAAGGAATTTATTTTTTGTATACCCATGGTGTGATCCTTCAACATAGATCATTACAGCAGTAAGGAGGAGTGACGACAGCATACGGGTCAACCCATGGTCCACGAGGCAGAGCCAACACATTAAAGGTTTTAGAGCAGATGGTGCTACAAAACCTGACAGTGAAGCCCATCAGCAGGGGCAGAGGCTGGGCAGCGTTTGCTTTCTAGAAGGGAAGTTATCTCTGAAGAGCAGAGCTTTGGGAGCAGAGGAGTACCAGCATCTGCCTCCCTTCAAAGGTAAGCACAGAGCTGGGGAGATAGTCACAGACCATGCGCTCCCCTCCGCCAAGGGTGAGCAGTGGCTTGGGAGAGCCGCAGCCCCGCTCACCAGGCGGCGAGCAGCTGGAGGGGCTGCGCCAGCCCTGCCACCCATGCAGAGGAGTGGGGCAGCAGGAAGTGTGCCAGGAGCCCAGCCACTGCCAGCCCCAGCAGCAGCCAGAGCAGCCGGGCGCTGGCGTACAGCGGCCCCAACCTGCATGAGGAGAAAACACCGTCAGACACCGCCAGCCAACCCGGGACACGAAGCATGCTGGCAAGGGCTTGGCATCCCCCCATCCTCCTCCGAGGCTGCGCTGGGGAAGAGCTGGTGAGACCACGAGCAGGGGCCTGTGGGGCAGGAGGGGGGGCAGAAGGGGGGGATGCAAATCTGCCTTCAGTACCACCCACAGGAAGGAAACCTGCCCCAGGGGACGCATCCTGCACCCAGCCTCCCTGGGTTGGTTTGGGGTGCCCGCAGCCCCCGGGTACTAACCGTCCCTGCGCAGCCACAGCGTATCCCTGGAAGTACTTGAAGCGGGTGTAGAGGTACAGCAGCCCGCACACCGTGGCCACACCTGCGGGGGAAAGGGAAGCCGAGTCCTGATGGGGCTGGGGTTCGCCACGCTCCCTGCCATGGTCCTTCCTCGCATCTTCCCCGCAGCGGCAGCCAAATCCCCTAAACCCGCTTGGTACCGGATGGACCGTGGATGACTAATTGTTTGGGTTATGGTTTCTCACTCTGACATAGCGATTTGGGTATCGTGTTGCAGCTCAGCTTCAGCTTGCTCCTTCCCCAGCGCAGCAGGAAGCAGCAGCCTGCAAAGCAGAGAGCTATGCTGCTCTCGGCCCTACCGCCGCCCTGGCACCACGGGCCAACCTGACCTTATCTAAGAGAAGAAGCATGGGGGGACGGCTGGGTGCTGGCAGCGGAGCACAGGCTGCCAAAGCCAACAAACCTCTCCTCTGGGCAGGAGACCGGCTTGGCTGCTACCAGCAGCTTCATGCACGCTGGAGTTGGGGCACTCCTTGGTCCATCTGGCCAAAGGGGAACTTTCCTTTCCCCAAGTAACAGCCTCACAGGTACAGAGAGGACATGCCTGAGCCGCAATGGGATTTAAATTGGTTTTTTGTTTGTTTGTTTAGAATAGACTAGACTAGACTATTTCAGTCAGAAGGGACCTACAACTATCATCTAGTCCAACTGCCTGACCAGTTCAGGGCTGACCATGTGATACATGTGGTTTGGGTTGGGGTCATCCCCCCCCATCCCCCTTACCTTGATGGAAGAAGATTCCAGCAACCCAGAGGAGCGAGATGAAGATCGGGAAGTACTCTGAGCAATTCGCCCTGGTAGGAACCAGAGATGAGCATTAAAACTGCATCCCCGTACGTCAGAGATCAGTTAACCGAGGCCAGAGAGGTGAGCTGGAAACACATGTCGGAGCAAACTGAAAAGGCCGGTAAGAGGCATTGCTGTGCTGTGCTGGGGAGAAAGGGCCTTTTCTGTGACCAAGGACACCCAATATCTGTATTTCAGAGAAGAAAAGCACCCAAACAACACACAGCGTTCACCTCGTTCTCATTCACATGGACCCTGCAACAATGAGCCGTGGCCAAGATGGAGATTCGTCTTTGCTGGACAGGCTCCATCCTCAGGCCCACACACAGTGCCTTCACAGACATCTGGTGCAGCTACGGCTTAAAAGCTGCAAGGGTAGAGGTTCCTCAACATTATTTAAGGAGCATTCTCTTCCCCTTGGGTGAGCACAGCTCAAATTCGGGTGTCACACAAGTCATGCTCCAAGAAGGAGCCTTCTCCCAGATTTACTTCAGCAGAAGGTGATCAGATCTGCAGCCAGGTTTTCTTCCTTCTTTTTTCTTTTAGTGACAAAAATACAGATATTCTGTGAGAAAGGACAGTGGGAGCTGTGCTATTAGAGACAATGGTTTTGTTTCTCGATTTCTCCCACATTTAACCGTTCCCTAGCCAATTTAACCTTAAATTTGGCCAAAAATTTACCAAGCCTTGGGGGAATGGAGCCAGACTGGGAGCTCGAAAAAAGTCTGAAGAACGTTACGCTGCAAATGCAGTTTGAGCCTCAGCAAGGGGAGGCTGCCAGGTTTCCACGAGTGAGTAATAAATCAATACCTTTCTTCCCCTCTTTTTTTTTTTTTTAATCTATCAAAACAAATTATCCATTTGTATCCTTTTCCACAGGGAAAAGAATAAAGGGAGGAAAAAGCCCACAGTGAAGAAATACCTTCTCAAACTCAAGTTCCCTGAGGTTGCCTCCTCTGCAGAATATAGCAGAGGGCTTCCCGGTACACCGCAGCCCACATCACAACTCTGTTAACGCACAGCCCGGTATTTAATTAAAAGCCTTATCAACAGCTACCCAGCTAGCAAAGGCTGCTGCCTCTCATGCAGGCTAGCCTTTCACTGCCTTGCAAAAGGACCGAAACGGGTGTTTTTGTCACTCCACAAATGTTTCCTGCACGCTGGCAAGGAAATGCAGCTGCTTTGTTCAGGATTTAGTGCCGTGCTCGAACTACCCTTCAAACCAGCTCCGGCCAATTCCTTTCAATCGCTTACAAAACAGCATGACTGAGATGAAAGACGGAATCTGGTGCTTGCTGGAAGCCAAAGGGATCTGTGAATATTTCCAGTTTAGCTCCAGCATTGCTCTCTCCATAGGAACAGAGCAAAAAGAAACAGCTCTCGGCATGGGCCCACGAGTGCCTACTTTCACAGTACAATGGTTTACAAAAAGAAAAAAACGTCCTCGTAGCTGGTTCTGCCAGCAAGGCCCTTTGCTTCAATTCAACAGCAAATACTTACGAGCAAGTATTAGTTTATTAATATAGCTTCAGCTACTCTCACAATTTGGAGCCAACATTAATATTAAACTTCATGATTATAATGCATTAATGCTCAGCACCTCTTCCATACAGACACTAATTTGTAATTTGGCTGCCTCTGACGATGCCAGAAGGAGGATTATCATGGATGGACAGAAACACTCCAGCCAGAGCAAAGTGCTCCAAATCCAAACTCAGACCTCTGCACGCAAAGCATTAAAAAAAAAAAATTTAGTATCAGCAGCAGCAATAAGTGAAAAAGTGACTTGAGGGTGACTTCAGTCTTTCCTGGTAGTGACATTTGACTCAAGTCTTATCCAGATGGAGTCACCACAAAAAAGTCAAAATCTTACTGAGCTCTGAAGATCCGCTCAAATTCAGGGTGACCTGTTGTCTCGGGAGGGGAGATCTTGTACTTCCGCCGGGCATAGATCACCTGCAGCGCAAAATAGGCTAAAGAAAAGAACACAGGAGCGGTAACAGTCCAGCAGCCTTTTATTTAGCCAAGCTTTATCTAGCTTGGAATCAAGCAAGTGGTTAGAGGAACAGAGCTGATACTGTCTAGGTTCATAGTCCAGGGCTGTCACGCACGACCTGGAATAAATGTGCCATTTATTTCAGGCTCGTACTTTAAATTCTGATTTGGTTGTCCTAGCAGAGCACACGTACCACAGAGCCGACGTGCTGGCTGGCGCTTTGCATAGTCTGACACCCAGCACGCGGCAGCAGAGCCCTCGGTGCTGCTCCCCAACAGATCAAACACGCGCAGGAAGGCCAGCAACACACATTAAAACCTTACTGAGTCCACATGCCATCACAGAATTATGATTCTTTTTTTAATCTTGCACTCTGTATTTAGAGTATTAGTACACCCTCAGCCAGTCTGATGGGAATAACGTATAACGCCTCCCACTATGCCCAGTGGGCACAAAGCTTTTGTGCAAGGACAGCACCATGTCACGGAGCAGCATCCAAACTGTGAAGCACTGGGATGTCAAGTCGATTAGAGATGCTCATAATCATGACAATATAAGGAAATGGGGAAGGGGGAGATTATTTCTTCCACTTCATTCCTGCAGGGTAGTCCCAAGGCTTGAACAGTTCAAGGAGCAGACATGCTGCCAACGACTGCCTGTGCCAAGTTTGGGCCGAGGTTCTAACTCTGCGTCTGCTACGTCGCTCCTTTGAACATTTGTAAGGGACATGGAAAGTCACTTCTTAATGGTAAAAACTCGTTAACATGAAGATTTGGACTGTTTCACTATTTGATGAAAGTTCTTACAATCACAGGTGGCTGCTGATGTTTCAAGTATTTATCTTTTAGGTGCACTACTACATTGTTGCCTTTATGGATAACAAGGATTTTCATATAAGAGAAAACTAAGTTATAAAAAACAATTACTTTGGTGGCTGTGGCAGCGTGCTGCTGAGCGAGTGACTTGGATTGGCAAGGTCCTAACGTAGCAACATTTCCAGAGCATCGAACAGAGAGATAAGAAGCCAGGCTGCAAGGATTGCCTTGCCTTCTTCTAACAAAGAAGATAAAAGCAGAACAGCAGGAAAGTAGGGACATATGTTGCAAGATTAAAGACAAGACAGATCCATGTGTGCCTGCAGAAAAGCATTAAAACATAGGTAGGAGAAAAGGGAATTAGAAATGTAAATAATCTGATGCTATGCGACCTGTGTATTACACAACATATTATCCATTTAAATACATGGACGTTCACTTAAGAAAACGTGTGTGTTCTAGTGTCTTCCACGCTGTCTGCAGTGACCCAGCTCTAAACAAGAGGTGCTGGGAGAGAAAGGTGGGGAGGAGCAAGTTTGCTTTTCCCCTCCTGATTTGTGGGTAGCATGCTGATTGCGGTCGAGGGGGAGGATATCATCCTGCATCTGAGATGCGGCAGGATGTAACACAGCACCCCCCCTGTGAAAACAGACCGCTAGGTCTGCAGTAACGCACAACTGGCAAATTCAGCAGCGGCTGACAGAGCTCTGGGAAAAAGATGATGAAAACATGACCTGTCCTGTTACCTCCTCTTCACATCAGATAAGCACATCTCTCCTACGCAACTATTCAATGCTCTCAGGGTCTCATCCCAGCCACCTCTCAAGAAATGGACTGAGCTAAAGTTGCTGCATCGTGCGCAGCTCTGGCTTGTGGCATAAGCCTGACTGTGCTAGGCAACGGCCTTCATCCTGCTTCGTGCCATCCGCACCCTTCCTAATGTAGCATTCTTGTGACTGACGAGCACGGCAAGAATCATTTCAGACCCAACCTCTCCATCAACTCTATGCTTAACATCTTGCTTGTATACAGGGGCAAATATTCAGACAAGTCCTGCAACAGATCTCTTATGCTTGGGGATGGATAATATATAAACCACCCACCCAAGAGGAGCAAGAGCCTTTTGGAGGACGGCTAGCTGTCCTCCAAACTTGGTGTATGGGTGAAGCATTAAGGATGAAGAATTACCCTCCAAAAACAGTTCTCAGAATGAGGTGTTGAAGAAAACCACACTGCACAAGCCTCCTCAGCATGGACTTCTCGGGAAAAGAGTTCAATCTACTCTGCAGAACCTTTCAAACTAGTTTTTTGTGATTCATAACAAAAAAATTCATAAGACAAAAGTATCTTCCATTTGTAGTTGCTGATATTTCTCTGTAAGTTGTTTGAAAGGAAATTACTAATAACTCAGAAATCTTGAACTCTGTTCTTCAAGTAGCATATTTGTGTTTTAAATAATGCTTATATTGAGAGATTTATCATCTGATGGCTAAAAATACATCAGGCTGCTCAGAGACTCACATTCATTTGTAAGCAAAGAGGTGTGATACAGTGAATTAATTCAGTAATAAAAAAAACCACAAACCAACCTTCCCTCATAGAAATGTGAAGATTTGAATAAAACGGGTGCTCTGTCCCCACCCCAGGCAGGGGCAGCGTCCCCTTCCGTGACTCTCCCGAGGCCCAGGGGGGAGAGGCCTTTGCCCAAAGGACCCACAATTAAACGCAAGAGGTAGACAGAGCTTGGCAACACTACTGCTTCTTTCTAAATGGTCTAAAGCAAACGCATCTATTTAAATTATGAGAAGTTGCCGAGTTTCTTTGAAGATGTCCGTGTCTATTTCTGAACAGAAGGGCTTGCACTAGTTTCCAAATTACTGTGTGCTGTCAACTCATCTTGTCGTCTGCTCCGTGCAGCTAAGCTATATGAATTGAACACATAACGATATCGGTCACAGAGGAGAAATACATGCGTACATGATGCTCTTTTCTATATATGTACGATGTATGTTTGTACACTGACCTCTTCACCAGCATATTTATTAATCTGCCTTTATTTTGGCTACCTCCAGCCACTCTAAGTAACAAATTACCTGCTAAAATTCAATCACAGGAAATATTTTACTTTAAAAGACATTCTACTGTTGAAATTGTTTTAAGTTTAAAAGTAAAACTTACATTTCATTTCCTTCTAAGCAGCTGGCTTTGAGGTTTGCGGATCTTTTTAGTTCCTATTAAATAATGAACATCCTCAGGCATGACACTTCCACCACGAATGGCCAAACATTTGCATCGTTTTAACATGTTGGAAAACAGCAACTTTCATTCCACAGAGACTCCAAGCAAAATACAGGAACCAAGTTCCATGAAGTTTAATATAGTTAGCTTACTACTACCTAGCATTACATAAAGGACACTTACCTTGCTCCAGGACTCCCAAAACCGTGACAGTGGCCAGCAGGTCTATCTGGTTTCTCATGTTGCCGATTGTGGACCAAAACCCTAGCCAGGTGCGATGAGTACAGCTTGCTCTCCAAATCCTCTCTCCCACCCTCCCACTACCACATGCTCTACGACAGAGCCTTCTTACTGCTCTGCAGCAACACGTGTTTCCTCCACCACACATTAACTCTCCCCACACCACACAGTTTTCCAAAGCAGCCAGCCAGCAGAAAACGTCTTTTCGAGACAAGTGCCTTCTGCTGAACTACGTAACAGCAGAAGTTTTGCATGCGCCAACTGTGAAATTCTTGCAATTATATTTACAATTAGATTTTGTACCATGATTGAATTCTATATTGCCAGCAATTGAAAGATGATGGGGATTTTTCCAGCCCTTTTATTGCTAGTTTTAATCAGCTCTAAAGCATCTAAATTATGTGCAACGTTGTAAAAATTATTAACAAGCATTTACAAATTAATGACTTGACCTTCTGCTCTTATTCCAAGTAGTGGAGTTGACCACACAAAAGATTTTCTAGACTTCAGCTGGAATAACTTAATTCTGTTACTGGATTCTGATTTTTTAAAGAGCATTAAGGTATTCATCCTATTAATTAATACCGTAAGTTTACCAAACCAGAGTACAGTCCTTCAGTAGTGCTCAGTCACTTTTTGTAGTTTTCTGGTGTTTTTAAAATTCTGCAATACAGACTTCTTCCTGGCTAACATACACAATAAAAGTTCTCAGTTCAGAACGGACGGCAGCATAGGACGTAGAAACACGTGGACCCTCAGAAATGTTACACTGGCATCAGAATTGTAACTGTGAAATGTCAAGTTTGAAAAACAGCAGTATTTTAGCCTGAATAACTTTTCTCCCCAGTCCACAAAAGCAGAATATGCATCGGTTCAAAAAGTTATAAAGCTGCTCCAAAACACAGGATATGGATAGAAGACTACTGACTTTAAAGATTTTAAAACCAAAAAGGAAAAAACAAAGGTATAATTCATTATCAGCTGAGGTTTTCCCTTAATTTTAGTGAAGAAAGGGGACAGGATACTGTTGAGCTATTGCATTTCTCTCTGTACAGTCACACACAAAACCTCAGTACAGAATTTGTGCACAATACCAACACGAAGCGACCGGACAGTTTCTCCCGAGTGGGACGCAGCAAGTTCGTTCTTCTGGTTTGGATCTTTGTCACCTCAAAACCCCGTCGTGACAGCTTATCAAATTGAACACTCAACTCAAATATACAACTGTACATTTTTTGTAAAACATGCATGTAGAATAGCAAAACCACTCCCGTTCTCTGCAAAACACTCATAGACATGACTTTTGACCCTCCAGGCTGCTAGCAGACCCAGACTGAAATAGAAATAAAACAATTAACCTTAACAGAATCTATTGGTGACCCAAGATTTCATCTGGGGTGTCCAATGTAAAAGTCAGAGGGGAAACGTCACCAGGAGGCTACTTCTGCTTACACCATCTCAACAAACAATTCAGGCTTTAGAATCACTTCCATTACAGAGTTACATTAGCCTGAGGAAAAACACTAACATCAAGCAAAAAAAAAAAAGAAAAAAGAGATCAGTTTCTGAGCAGAGGTTGGTCACAAGCTGCCACTGACTCCTTAAAATCTTTGGAAAAACACACATGCACATCGCTTCAACAGGGGATGGTTTGGGAAATCTGTTTTACTCAACATTAAATACAATGCAGCACTTTTAATGGGACAATAAAGCAGAAGTTAATAAAGTAGTAACTTCACAGTTCCCCACAGGCTAGAAGCAGCTCATCCTGGTATTGTTACTTATTATTATACTTAGTTCTTTATAAGCTTCTGAAGTTACAGGTCCCCTCCTCCCCCCAAACACAACTCAAAACTTGTAGAGTAGGAATATACTCCAAATATACTCAGGTAAGTCAGGATGCACTTTGTGAGGAAACCTGAAGGCTCTGAGCTGGGGCCTTAAACACAACAGCTATATGGCAAGACACCAACTTCAACGCTTGGAGAATGATCCTTCAATGTTTGAAGCCAATTAAAATTCTTACTACATAGGGGGATGCTTGAAATTACAGTAACATGTAAAATGCATACAGCCTTAACAAGAAATGCATGTGTCACACTTTGCAAATTCTTCTTTATCGCTACTGCTAAATCTGTGGTTGGAGAGATCTGAGATGTTAGTTTAGAAATTAAGACTAGATATCATCCGTTAAAAGGCGTACTTGACAAACAGGAAACATTACATAAATAACTGAATTCTTGGGTCTGCTACAAGTGGTATGATTCACTAAGAGAGATGCTTTGAAGTGTTCAATCCAGAGTAATTCGTCAAGTAATAACTCGTTAACAAGAACATATTAACATCCAAACACACACCACTAAGGCTAGGCTCCTTTGGGCACTGATGGAGCCACGGATCATTGCTTTACTTTTCTTCTAACCAACAGACATGCAAGTCTCCCTCTTAAGAGGCTCAACAATCCAGCAGGGTCTGAAAGCTCTGTTTTGCCATTATTTTCCACAGCCTCTTCGACCCACCAGCCCTATGCAGCGGCTTAGGGACCTTACCAGCTTTAAGCCAAAATCTTCCTGCAACTCGCTGCCAGTTATTTTGTTCCTTGTTCAGAAACATTATCTCATGCTTGCAGTACGTGTTCCTCATTTCTCAGTTTGGTTTTCTTTGTGCAACCTGCCTACATCAAACAAACGTAATCTTTGTCTTTTTACAAGTCTCAAGGAAACCAGTTTGAACCTCTAAGGCCTGTTATTTTGAGGGAATCTGAGCAGTTTTGGAACTCTACAATTTTGCACATGTGAGGTCTCCGTAGTTATTAACATCTTTTTCACTAGTAACAACCACCTCTGCAGTCGTATTTCCTAGCTTAAGGCCTACAACTGCATTAAAAAAGTCCAGAAGCAGTGGGTGTAGCATAAAGCCTTGTTTTCGAAGGAAGTTTTCTAAGGTCTCTTTATCCAGTTCTGGCCTGTTTAAATGGACTTTCTGAAACCGTAAGAATTGGTGAGACACAGCAGAGGGATTTGAGCCTTAGTAACAGGCTGACCAAAATTGCGTGTTGGAATGAAAGGAACCACCTCACTAGGAACAACAACGCTCAACTCTGCTCAGCTGACACAAATGTATAAAGTCACACCATGTATGTTTAATACACTAGCAAAATATTTATTTTATAATGATAAAACAGAAGTGAAGGATTCTTTTTGGTGTGCACCAGTAATTGTAGTAAAAGAATAAGGGGATTAATGGACTCTTTATACATTTCAAAGACAAAAATTCATAAAGGTTAGCATCAAATTCAACTGTTCTCCATTTACAAGCATAAAACTTACCATAATACCCCCAAACACATATATAAAGAATTATAGTTTTAAAATCTATAAAAAGTAAAAAATATACAGTCAGAAGATCTAACTCTTATTCAAATCTTTAATATAAAATTGTAAACATTTATTTACACAAAGGAAATGTGTATAACAAAATTTTGAGCACCCTTTTCAATTGAATCGTGGTTTTTGGAAGGCAGTGGATGTTGCACAGTGACACACTCACCTTTCCTACCCAACCAAAACCGCAGTTTATAAATAAAGCCATGGGCGGCTGGCTAGGTACAGTTCAGGGGAGATACGTTTTATTGCTCTGAAGCTGCAGCAAATGGAAAGCCCAAGTGCATATATAGACAGCTACACGGTAAAGGGCATAAAGGCAAAGCCCAGCCCTACCCATGCACCTATGTACATCTAAACCATATTTTCATTTCCAATGAACTGTTTTGACTTTGTTACAGTGATACCGTATTTCCAACAGTCTGATCGCATTATGTGGACAGGGACCAAAGCCAGAAGCGAGGGCTGTTTTTTCTATCAGGTTAAATGCTGTTTGGATCCTGTTCACATACGAAGACCAACGGGCATTATAAGCCAGTTTGCCTAAAATCACACTTAATTTCAGTTCAACAGTACCATGAGAAGGCCCTGTCATCAAATCCAGCTACCTTCCTGAACAAACCCTCTGGTCAAGCAGGGCAATATCCACCTTAGCTTCCAGAAACAGTGGAGGAAAGAGTACATCTGCATTTTCCTGGACACTTCGCTGGATTGCCTTTTTGGTAGTAATAATGCAAACAGCAGATGTTCTTTTCCTCCAATTAAGAAATCACAACTGGATGGATTGTATTTTGACTTACTCAGAACAAAGCCTGTGTGCAAAATCTACTGGAAAACATAGCAGATTTCACCACAACCTAAACAGGGAAGAAAGAAAAGCTGAATCCTACTACCCTGTTATTTCTCTCAAGTGTTTGTAAGGGGGAGAAAAAACTAGTGACGCTGAATGACGTCACTTGAAATTATGAGGTCCCAAGCACCCCCAACAGGAAGGGAAGGCACACTGGTGCAAAGTTAACCCTTAAAAATAAAAATACAGCAAACACTCCTTCCCCTGCCACTGCTAGTTTATATCTATACTCTTCTAATGACACTTACCTTGGACCAGTTTTTGGTTTAACTTAATAGTAAACCAAACTCACTAGCTCTTTTCTTAGATTGCCAGTATAAGAAAAGTTAGCATCAGTTATTTGCATCTCAACTACTTATTCTAGAAAATATCAGAAGTGTCAACAACCAAAGTCACTAACACCTTCGTCTTCCCATCCAAAGACAATCTTTATGTAATCTTTTCAAAAGCAATACGAGGGATTAAGTCTGCTTCAGTGAAGTTTCATCCACTATTGAACGGTGGGATCCACTGATCAATGCACATCTTTCACCAACAGTTCAACATGATAGAATATCAAATCTGTTCAACAGAGCGTAATTCATCCACACTAGGTAAGTGTGCTGGACAAACCATGTTCCATGCATATTTGGAAAGGGTTAAAGTATTAGTGTTAAAAAGCAGTTTTTAAAAGTGCAAATTGTCTCATAAAGGAGCTGCAGATACAGTAAAATATTTTCCTTCTTCTAGATCAATGTTATCCTTCACTTCCCTTCACCCACTCTGGAAAAAATCCTCTCTCACGCATCTCTGCAGTGCAGAAAACTCCTGAAGAAGCCGGTCTGTGTTAAAGGAAATTGCTTTTAAATCACAATGCTGGGTTTGGTTAGAACGTTCAAAGGAGTTTTCCAAAAAAAGTGGATTTAAAAGGGAAGAGGTATTTGTGCATTTAAAATAAAAGCTTTCAACTTTATTTTCATTTTAAAATAAAGGTTAAGGCAAGGTGGTTTGTTGGTGGATAGGGGATTTTTTTGGTAGAAAGTAAGGACTTTGGAACACTGACTGTTCCCATTGTGTTTTCTGTCCTTCCTGGGACTGACCCCAACAGAAGAGGTCTCCTTGGGCTGAGCTGAAGAACCAGCATCTGCTTCAAGGGGTATTAAAGAAGTAAATCCACCAGTCTACAGAAAGATTATCAAACTCGTAACCCAGTATTAAAAAAAAAAGTTTTAAAGGGGGAGACTTCCATATTGGAGCAGCCCTGACACAAGTATTCTCCCAGGCTGCCTGTGCTATTATTGCTGACAAGGACTTTTCACCTCTCAGCCAAATTCTTTTTTCCTCATTTTTTATCCTGAAGTGACAAAGTCTTGTGCTCATTGAGTCACTGCTAACTTTGGGGAATGAACTGATCTCAGAAGTTAGTTTTACTTTTTACAACAAAGAAAACTAGATGAGCTGTCATGAAGCAAAGCCTTCATTTAAATACAACTACCTTTGGAAATAAGTTATGAAGAAACAGGTGCAAAGTAAATGGCTTTACAATTCATGTTAGACCTACTATAGTTTTAAAGTTCTCCCGTAAGAAATTCCCCCTTTAAACACAGCAAGGTATAAGCCAAGAACTGTGCCTCTCTACAACAGAGTGCAAACTGCAGCTTAAAAGACTACAATCTATTAAGATGACTACCTAGACTAACTGGCCAGGTTTTAATACTTTCTTTCATCTATCACCAGCATCTAGAAATATTCACTGTGAAATATCACTTGCTTATTGAGAGTACAGGCACATGCTTCAGCGATGGGGAAAAGAAACAATTCAAAACATTTTGCAAGCATACTCAGGTGCATACAGCCTCTTCTCAAATAAAAAGTCAGAAGTCTGATGGACAGTACTATAATAGCATGTCAAGCTATGAACAAATAATGATTGCAAGTAATAGCTGCAGGAGACTAAGTCCTAAACACAATCTGTGCAACTATTTGCTTTCTTTCTGCACTATTTCTGTGGAATTTTGTTTTGTTTTTAAATAATTAAAAAATTTAATTTTAGAACACTGCAAGTGAGATTTCTGAAAGGCTGGCTAGGACGCACACAATTTTTTTTGACCTGTTCAAGTGTGCGACTCCTTAGAGACACCAAGATAAAGCGCACTGTTCCTGCAGACCTGCTTGGTGCGCCATTACCATGCATCAACACTCATTGAGAAGCAGCTCCAGTCCCTTTCCCAACCATTTACCTCTAATGCCTGCAAGTCTCCTCAATGCCACAGGTTTTTTGGTCCAAGTGTTGTTAATATTTCATGAAATAATTAAAAAAGTAGAACCCCCACCCCCGGCCCCATTTTAATGAGTTCCTAACAACTCATCCAAATCATTCATCCACTCCTCTGAAGTCCTGTTTTTCAGCAAAGAGTCTATCAGATCTGTGTCACCAGTTAAGTTCTGAAGTCCATTATTGCCCGACTGGCCGCTGTAGGCAAAAGGCAGCTCTTGACTGGTTGTCCTCACAGGGTACCCTTGACTACAGTGCAGGTTACCTCTGTTGGGCATTTGCTGATTTGGATTCTGGTTGAAAGCATTCAGATCTGGAACTGTCTGGTTCATGCCCGGCAAGACTTGCTGTGAGGGTACCTGCTGTTGTGTAGGTGGGTTTGTCCGCTGCTGCGCACCTAAAGATGACGACAACATCTGCCCAGAGACGGCAGCATTCATAGAGGTCATCGGTCTGCTGGTGCTTAGGCTTACCTGAGGCATTCCTTGGGCAAACTGTTGGTTGGCCATCTTTAGATGAGTTTGCTGCATATGGAAAGAGGAGCTGGCAGTAAATGGTCCTAAGCCACTGTTTGCTTGCGTCTGGTTGTTAATATTAGGGATACCTTGGTGCTGCCAAGATGGATTTTGAGCCCCCATAGCAGCTGGTACTCTTGCCATCTGTGGCTTAGATAAGGTTGGATTCAGTGCACCTTTATTGTGCTGCTGAGAAATACTTGAGTTTGCTAAGGTATTCTGCCCATACCCAGCAGGCACGGCAGCACCCTGGCCCAAGCTGCCTTGTCTCTGCATCGGTGGCTGTCCATTGGCACTTTGTGTTGCATGCTGGGGAACCATCTGTGTCATACCAGACGCCAAGTTGTATAATCCCCCTCGCTGGATGTTTTGCATATTGGTATACTGAGTCACCCCCCGATCCTGCTGACTGGAGCCCGACTGGAGTGGAGGAACAGAACTGTGTCCAGGTCCCATCTGAATCATGTTCTGGGTCTGAGGAAACATCCGTGGACTACTGGAGCTGGACTGTCCTACATTACTGACCCCGGGCATGGCTGAAGATGACCCTGAAACACACAAATATTTTGTACGTTAAATACCTTGGTTCAACCAGAGCCAAGCTAGGCTTGTAGACACTATAATCCAGAACGGAGGTGCAGCTGCATTTGTATAAACCAACCTATGCAACCAACACACAGACAACAGTACTTTAATTAAAGTGTGTCAATTGTTGCTCCAGTTAGCACCTCCACCTTGATCTCAAACAGATATGCCAATGTCCTAAAAAATCTGAATACCACTTCTAAGAGTTCAGCATCATCAATTTAAAAAAAATTAGACTTCAAAGGCAAGACTCATACATATTTGTGAACAAAGGTATACACACATACTTTGAAGTGCATGCACAATTTGCTAGGCTGTTAAAAAATACCACCTACTGCATACACACGTTGTCAGTTATTCTGTGCATACACTGTATATCTCTTATTGTAGAACTGTAGAGTTTCCAGTCCTGCGTTCTCCCAATTCCAGAAATTTTTTCTGTTTTATATAACTTTCAGAAATTTTTGGTCAAGTATCTTTTGGATTTCCACAATGAAATATTCGCTATGTTAAGATGCAATGCTGATAACCAAGCAAGATGATTTGCAAAAATAAGTCTCTCCTCAGCAAACCAAAAAAAGTCCTTTGTTCTTGTAAATTCTGAGTAAGAGAGTTTCTTCCTGTAGAAGAAACAGCCCCCTACTTAAAGAAAAAAAAGAAAAACACTGAAGTGTAATGCATATAATCCCCCTCACTTCTTACAGTCGACCAAGGAAAACCTACCTACACTAGTACTTTCTCTACTTTCAAACCAAAAGGTAAGCTGCAGAATTTTTTCATAGTTTAAGATAGCTGAGGAATATTGGCTCTCCATTATTATTAATTCAGATTTTATTCAAATATAATTTTATTCAAATACATTCACATATAATTCAAATTATATTTAATTAATTATCAAGAAAGCACACCATATAAACACCAGTGTTACGAGGGGGTGGATGGGTGGGGGAAGAGTCTTACTGGAACACTACAGTGAAGAGGTAGTACACATACCAGGATTTAAGATGCAAAAAATAGTTACAATCAACACAAATAATTTTAATAATGCTGATGTTCATTATAGCAAAACATACTCTATTTCTAACAGGTGTACTACTGTATTTCTGTAGAAGAGTGGCAGGAGAAAAAAGCTTCAGTGCAATATTTGAAGGATGCTTCTGATCATTGTGTTAACACACAATCCTTTTGTATTGGTATCAAGTTTTTTCAGCTAAGTAACAAAACCCAGTCATAGCGCTACTAGACACAGCACAGTCACGAACACTGTCAGAATTAGGGTATCACATTTCTATTTGCATCTTTTCCCTTCAGTATTTATTTCTGTGGGAACATAGAGAGTAAGGAAACAAAACGAGGGAATAAACACTTTTTTTGTACTCTAGGTTTATGAAAAAAGACACGTGGCTTCTTGATGCCCTGTTAAGTAAGGATTTTTCAGGTAAGGAGATGAGTTTTTACTGTTCTCTAGTTGTTCCACATTCATGACGCTATTCCAGCTTAATGATAACAACATCTTTTATTTATCACTGAAGACATACCAAGCTGCTGCTTCTACAAAAAACAAACATGTAGGACACTAACAGGTAATGAAGAGAATTGAAATTGCTGCATTCTCTAAAGATGGCAGGGATAAGAATATTAAATTTTAAATGCATCCTAGCAGATGAGAGAAATAATACATCACTTATTTTTCTTTAATGAGGGTCTGTGATGATTCAAGCAGTAGTAATGTTAGGCTTCAGAAAAAAAATATGAATCCCAATATGTGAAAGTTAAAACGACTTCACAAACTGTAAAGGGAAATGGTAGTATAAAAAGGCCTTTAGAACAATGAAGGTACTGAAGAATTTTACCCATTTCCAAAGCAATATTAAGAATCAGAAGCTTAAGTTGTCCCAGATATCTGGGACAGGGGAAGCTGTTAATTTGCAACTGAATCAGAGTACAGGTCTAAAAGTATTAAGGCACAGTGACGTGGAAAGATGTTGTAATAAATTAATTAAAAGCTATCCAATCCAGGAAATTTGAAGACACCTTGTTTTTTTACTCCTGGTATTTTTTCCACCATTATTTCAATTGTCACGTTTACTTACCTGTGAACTGTCCAACCTGTTGCTGGTACAGATTCTGCGGTTGATCCTGATATTGGGGAGGTGGTCGAGTCAGATGACGCTGCAGCTGTTGCTCTTGCTGCTGCCGCTGTTTCTCCTAGGGAAGGTCCAATGCAAGACAATCAAGAAAACAAGTCAAGCTTTTTCCAAGGGTGACTATCTTGGATAAAAACAAGCTATCTGCATACTTTTTATGCAGAGCTGGTCATTAAAGGGGCTTCTGCAGCCTCAAAGTCACTTTAGACCTTTGCTCTCAAGGTTCAAACACAGTCAGTTTAATCTGATGAGTGACAAGACTAGGAACTCAGACAACAGCACACGTTACAAGAGTTACGGCAACGCATGTCTCAAGCCTTTAAAACATTGAAAATCTGAGATGTTAGTCTTTTAATCAATAACATAATCACCAGGCATTTTTAGCAACACTCTAAAGACACTAACGGTACAAAAAGAGCAAAAGTGAGTGTGTGCAAAAAAATTCACACATACTTTTTTGCTCTTTACCCTCAGATCAATTTATTTTAGACCTCTCTCTGGAAATTAAAGTACAAGTCAGATATCAACAATGTTACATGGAAAGTAAAAACTGAACGTGTAAATATTTTCTAGCCCTTGTTTTCAAAAATGAAAAAACTATACACAAACCCTTATATATCACAGGTTTTCCTCGAAGGTTATGGAAAACTGCAGAACTAAGTTTATAACAGAAGCTATACAAGTTTTATTACCACTGTTCAAAACCATTTTCTTAACAATGCACCCATCAATTGAAACAAACCCTACTAATGATTCAAAATAACCTTCCTTCTTTAAAAGCACATTCAATCCATACCTACTTTATGATAGAAACATTTTAAAAATAAAATAAATTTTCTATTAGGAAACTTTTGGAAAAAAAATGAAGTTTAACGCCTTGAGGGGAAATGTCGAGAGTGTATGTACATGCACCAGCAGTACCCTCAGAGACCCTGACAGCGTAAACAGCCAACAGGCTGCTTTTACAATACAAAACATATCAGGCATAGCGTTTCTGGCTCTTCTTCCACAGATATCTTCAACCAGACTGAAATTCTGTGATAACTAAGTAGTGATGTAATGCACAACTACCTATTTATCTAAAGTTGCACAGGGCACAGAAGGGGACAAAAATTCTCTTCCAAGAGTACTGAGGTAAAGACACAAGCAATAAGCCTTTAAAGAAGAGACTAGTGCGATGTAACAAATAGGCAGATGCACATTACTAGCATCCTTTTGAAATGTCTACAACTAAGAAGCTGTTGAGACATGCAGAGGAATGAAGAGGGCAGGCTGCTTGACAGAAAGGACCTGCTACTTGCAGGACCAGTCAAACCTGAAAGAGGCTGACCACAGAAGCCAAAGAGAGATGCCATAGTTCTGAGAGAAACCAAGAGCTGCAGAACCTGGCGGGGGGGGGGCAACCAAAAAACAAGATGCAGAACACCAAATGCAAAGAAACAAAAGCTTCAGAGTGGCAGGGAGTGGCACTGAAGCTACTTGAAACTATAATTCTCCTGCAAAATAGAGATCAACTGATTCAGAAATCTTTCTGTAAAACTATATCCAGTATCATGTGTATCCAAAGAAATAAGTATCAAATTAGAACGCTAACAAGATCTAGCTTGACTGGGCAGCACAAGGCCAAGAAATGTGGCAAATGCAATATCCAAGCCTGTTCAGCTCCAAAGCAAAGCTGCTTCTTATTTGGGATCAGAATCCCAGTATCACTATACAGAGATGCAAGATGTACAAGTTAGTTGCAGTTACCATAACTAGGACAGGAATAAAATATTTTCATAATATGGGTATTTACTACAGCAACATACGCTGGCTAAGCAGCAGCAAATAGGTAGGAAAAAAAAATTTCAGTACTGTTTGAGATATGCTACTTATCATCCTGTTAATATACCACCCACTGTTCAGAGAGGTCTGACATGTTAGGTCCATTACTTAGCTAAGGAAACCTACTGAGCCACAGCTCTAAGAGCTCTAATAATCACCATTCACCAGCAGTGCAAAAGTACAAGCAGGATGCCAACACCCCATATTTCCTTTCTCCCCACCTTCTTTCAAAGAGTACCTGTTTGTTAACATTTTGGGAGAGTAATGATTAGTAATTTTTGCTAATACATATTAATGTATGTTCATACAATTTTCTTTAAGACATTGCCAGGCACATGCTTATATGTTTATCTGCACCGGGTCAAGAACTGAAGGGGCTTTTCTGTCACCTCAGTCTAGTCCTCAATTTTAACACAAGTCTCTAAGTGATCAAAAAAGCCATTAGCTAGGACTTGGCACAGCCATAGCTTCGCAATACTGCAGATTCTACTACCCTCTTCTCCTCAAAATGTGCTCCCCAATCAAGATTTCACATTTTCTGTTCAGAGGAGACCTGTATCATTTCCTTCTTTCTTAAATAAAGCTTCTGATGGACAGTTGCTGCAATAAAAGCTAAGGTATCCACACACACCCATTGCCTGACTTTCTCTCACCATCTCTATTGTCCAAACTATTATTACAGTGAAAAACCTATCTACCAGGATAACATCTCCCAACTTTAAAGCTGAGAACATTGAGATTTATCACCTTTTATCAGTGCTGAAAATTAAGGAAATTACACATTCCCAACTGTTATCAGTTGAAGGACTCCAGATAATTTAATTTTTTTTTTTTATTTTTAATTCTCAGGGATAAATGCAGTTCATTTTTTTTATTTCATTAAACCACTGGCTCTTTTTTTCCCCCCCCTCCCATTATCCTCAAAGACGATGCTTTCCATGGTTCTTCCCTCCCCCTCATTACCGTCAAAGACAAAACTTCTCAGCAGTACAGACCATTACACTTTTTCCAGAAGATCTGAATACCAGGTTCTCCCTGGGTCTCACAAATCTTCCCCCTCCTCCATACCAGATACTGGTAATTTCTCTGTACGTGCAGTGCCAGTGCCTGGAACATGCCTGCATGGACTTTTAAAAATGCAGAAAAGCACCGATGACAGGAATAAGGCCCTTTGGGCTAATTCCTGGCTGAAAGACTTGCAAAAGTTTTAAAGCTTAGAAAGATTCACACAAGGAGCCCGTTTCCCTGAGAGAGGCTAAAGCAGCTTTCTGCAGTCTGATGGACAGCAGAGTTAAATTATTCTGGCAGGAGAAGATGCAAGCTGGATGCAGACATCTAATTATTTTCCCCAAATAAACACGTGAAAGATGATTTAAAATTTGAAACACAAACTGCTGTGGATCTCACATGAAAGAAAGGCAGAAGGCACAATGAGCTTACAGAGTCCCTTGCTCATTGCTTCAATTTTTAAAGCTCTATGGAACACATCAACAGCATCCCAACCTTATATTGTATTTTTGCTCTGATTTTATTTGCCTTTCTTCTTTCACAAAGAATTATACCATCGCTGGTATGATACCTTCTCTCCACATAGGTACTGTCTTGCATTTTCACACTACTCAATTCTACCTGTTTTATTATTTTCATTCACCACAGTGCCTTGTAACAACAGAAAAAAATAAGCCTCCGCAATCAAGTGCTATGTGTTTGGGTTACTTCTATAGAAATATAAACCAGCAATTATACTTATGATACCAAAGCGCCTTGCAGTTTACATTCCTTATTTTGTAATGTGGTAACTATTTGACAAGATCTCAAATGCTGTTTCAGTCCAAAGCAAATCAGTGCAAAGAAGAAAAGACTGCTGGCCCCTCTCACCTGCTCAGCCAGAAGATGTTGCTGTCTCTGCTCCATTAGGAATTGCTGCTTCTGTTGCTCCATGAGCAAGTGCTTTTGTTGCTGCTCCCTCTGCTTCTGCTGGTCCATCAGCATTTGGTGTTGCTTCATCACTGCTGCTTGCTGCTGATTGCTGAGATAAGGTGGGTTGCTGTGGTTACCTGCCATGGAGACATTGGGAGCCTGGGCACCCACGCCAGGGCCCGGGACAGAAACGGGAACGCGAGGAACATTAGGAGAAGGGTTTTGATCCTGCAGAATACAGAAAAAGTGACATGAGTTACAGAAAGAGGTTAGCCCTCCAGAATTTAGAAACTGTATGTAGTTACACAGGTGAGGAAAGGCACTTTCATGGTGATGACCACAGTTTGTATTATTTTTATCATTTTACGGGATAAGGGAGAGAGACTTTATAAACAAAGCCTACACAGGGAGGGGAATCATAACACATCTCAGAAAAACAGAAATTGTCAATTATTGCTTATTTCTACATTTACACTATTTAATAAAAATTAGATCAGTTCCTCATATTTTGCCATCTTTATGCAACAGCTTCTTCACTTGTGAACCTTCTAACAGAAAAGGCAAAGTGTGATACAGTTTCCAGTTCAGGTAATTAAAGACAGCCAAAAACCCATTTATAAAGTGCCAGACACAGAAGTGACAGTTCAGACTTAAGGTCAGAAGCTCCACAACATTCAGGAATAGAGGCTTTAACTTCAGTCTCAAAGTACTTCCCAAAGCCCAGCTCAAACAGGTTAGTATAGCTCTGCGTGCTTCTGCTCAGCCAGAGGAATGGCACCAGTTACAAACAGCAATTCAAACACACCAGCTTCAGTTAACTTTGGTAGCAGCTTTTCAAACACTACGTTTTAAATTTTCATTATACAAAACATTTATTTAAATCCTGCCTCTTCTGTCAACATTTAATTCAGCAAGTGTTTGTGCTTCCCCTCTTAAAGTTGCCTTTTTTTTTTTTAGTATCAGAGTATTTACTCCCTGCAGGTGAAGGGGAAGAAGGATATCACTGATCAAAATGAGTCTTAACGTATTTTTCCAGCAATCACCATATTCCACAGAGAAAAATACTACTACAGATAAGCCTGTTATTAATTTTTCATAAGTCTGCTTTTTTTGGAGATTAGAACTTGGGATAAGCAAAACCAACATGTAATGATTATCATTCAAGATCTGATACTGTCCTCTTTGTACCAGCAAATCCATTTGAAATTTGACAATTTTTATCATTTTTAAGCACAGTTCAGCCTCATCTCTAATTACAGAAACAAATACTACTTTCAAGTTTAGAATTCAGCTAATGGGTTCAGCTGTTGGTTCTCTCTCTCTCTGCAGTTTCATAAGAAATCATGAGCCAAATATAGGGAATGCTGTGCTAAGTTGTTCTGTATGCAAGCTTTTGAGAAATTCTCCAGAAGCATTCATCAGGATTTCTGTTAATTAAGTGCAAGTGTGGCAGTGTACATGCAAGGTCATCCTCATGTTTTTCAATAAGGGGAAGATGTGACATACGCAATCATCTCTACCCTTCCCCTTCTTCTTCCATCAAAATATCGTTACATTGTTACTTCTGCTAGCTTTTAAAGAGATTAATTTTTTTTTTGTGCCTTATGAAGCACACATTGATCTCAGATTTTTATTTGTATATCGGTGTGGTCTTTATCACAGACTAATCAGATCTTTTTCACGGGTTTTTTGTTTTGTTGAGGGAACATAATACTAGAGTTGGATCTCCAACAGCTTTTGCTAGAGGAGCTTTAATCCTTGTAACAAAGATCTTTTTTCTCAACAAGACCTCTAGTATGTGCATTGCAGGCACATGTTACAGAATCCCAATGAGCCTATACCTCCATCCACTACATAAATGTTCACCTGCAGCATAGCTCTAGTATCAGTTATATATAAGGCAAAGAAGCACCACATGAATTTTCCTTTACAGGAAAACCCAAAGCATATTGCTTCAAGCAGACAAATATTACTATTACTCATTCTTAAAGATATATTTCTCTCCTATCCCATGCTTCCCCAATCCCAAGACTTAACCAATAACAAATTCTTAGATTTGAAAGGCCCCAAGGAACACCCAAGAAATGAGGAAAGCAGCCCTCGCTTCCATCTCTCTTCAAAAAAGAAGCAAGAGAAGGCATGTCTTTTTATAGTAAGGCAACTCTGACACAAGTAGGGACTAAAAAGACGGTAAAGAAATCAAAGCTTCTTTGAAAACAGTTTAACACTACAGTTTTACATGAGTTATTTTAGGCAAAAGTTTACAAAGCATCTATTTATCTTTGTAAGTAGAAGCTTCGATGAAGTGTGACATAATTTGTTGCCCAAAGTATATTAAGCTGGAAATCACACATTACCACATGACCTAGAACCAAGTATTAAAAAATGTCCCCAATGGAAAACAGAGTTCTTGATTCTTGTCTCAGCTTACGGCATGTTATAATTTTCTTCTTTAAAATCATGCGGCAACTGTTTTGAAACAATACCAAGTAATCTGTACTCTAGCCCTACCTATCCAACACCCTCTTGCAAAACTTTAAATCTGCTACTAAACAAAGGTAACAAAATCAAGAACATTCACCTGACTGTGCGGTAGTCGGTAGGCAATGTTTCCAGACTTGGGTTTCAACAAGATCATCCCATTTTGGTCATCGCTCACATGAGACAGCGGTGGCTGCTGGCGCTGTTGTATGTATGCCAACATGGGAGTCTTGTTCTGACCAGGTACTGTAACCCCCTGTTCACATTCTGCTTTGTAATGTGAAAGAGGTTTGGTGTTCCCATAGTCTAGCATAGAGCCTTGACTATTCACAGGGTTCTGGTTCAAGCTGTTTTGCTGATGACCCAAAATGTTCACATGGTAATTGCCTCCAGCTCTCGGTGAGCTTTTATTTCCCATATTAGGCATCATGAGTTTCTGATTGTTGAAGTCTGGCTGGTAAACTGATGGGCTGGTGGGATTTTCCATGGTATATGGGACAGCCAGTGGACTATGAGAAGGCCCAGACTGTTGCCACGTAGACAGCTGATTTGTTTGGTGGACTTGTGAAGCTTGCTGCTGGTTCTGCAACATCTGGTCTCTCTTCTGCTTGGCAGCAATCTGCTGAAGTTGATGGGCAGAAGACATTTCTTTGGCACTTCCTGCACCCTTCCCAGGTAACAACACATTGGGAAGAGACCTCTGGACATTCTGAGAGTGGTTTGATGCCTGCATCATGGGCTGATTAGGATTTTCAGTCATTGACTGACTGGAAGGCTGAAACATAGCCTGAGAACTACCAACCGCTGGAGAAGCGGCACTTACAGGTACAGAAGCAGCACCAATAAATGCTGGACCTGATGAAGTGGATCTCACCTGGGGAGATCCCATCTGTTCCTGTTCAAAGGGTGCTGGGGAAAACTCAGTCTTTATGTTAATATCTTGTGGCAATGGAGTCTGTGCAGCTGAATTTGAAGAATCTGCATCTTTTTTCTCTTCAAAGTCTTCATTAAAGAGATCCTTCATGTCTTCATCGGGCACTGATCTATTAAGCTCCTCAATAAGTTCCTTCCATTCTTGCTCATTAAGATTAAGATCAGGCATCAAGTTATTCTGAGATATAGAACCCCCTGCTCCAGCAATCATACATGGAAGATCATCTACAGGCTCCTGCTTCAGCTCTTTGTTCAAACTCAGAGGAAACGAGTCATCAGCATCACCACCTCCATTCATTTGCAGGCTGGAATCTGGAAGACACTTCTTGCTGATGCCATCTAGCCCCATCGGATGTTTTCCATTAAGTTGTAAGGTATCTCCACTGCCAGATTTCTTGTCAAGATGATGGAGTGGAGACACAGGGGGCATTCCATTGGAAGAACCGCTCACTCCACCAAGACCATCGTCACGACGCAGTTTCTAGGACACAAATACATCACCATAGCCGTTCTGCTGGTCTCCATTCTGAGGGGAAGCAGCACTATCAAGCTTTCTTTTCACAGTCTCATGAAGCTGCTGAAAAAAAGGAAGGTTTTAGTTATTTAGTTTTGTTTTATAGATTAGGATTTTTATTTCTTACCAGAACATTGTCTAACTCTGAATAAAACATTTTAGGAAAAAATGGTTAAAAAAAAGGTTACCTCTTTGCTTTGATAAGATTGGTTTTACAAGTCATCACGTGAGATGACTTCCTTACTATAATCTCTTAGGGTAAACTTTCAAAAAATATGTACTATATCAAACAGAGCCCCCTCCTTCAAACAAAACCAAAAGCTGCCATATACTTTAATGACAACAAAAAGTTGAGAAATGGCTGTGAACTGGAATATATTACGATTTTTCCTATTCAAAATGAAAAAATATTGAAAAATGTTAAGATTCAAATTTTAGATGAGAATAAAAACCTGTGTTTTATTTGGCCCATATACACATGGTATAATTGTTCTGTAAGACTGCTTTATAAAGTAGTCTCACATTTAAATATTTAGAGAAAGAAAGAACCATTTCTCTTGAGATTATTATTTTTGGAGAAGAACTACGTATATAAATTTTGTACACAATCACATTTTTGGGCACTAAAGCAAAACCAGTTTGTCACTAAGCGACCACTGTTTCACACTTATGTAAAACGCAATTCAGAGTTCAGTCAATTCTATCACAGCAGACTAAGTTTATTCCTTTCCTCCTTTCTCCTAGAGTATTTGCCAGCTGCTCCTCTCTGCACTATGACCACCAGAGCCCCAACCAGCTCAACAGCTGGCTTCTCATAGCTAGCGAATGCACGTATTCTTTTTCTTGTAGTGCCACCTAGAAGCAACCAGAGGGTACAGCAACAGTTTTACAATCAGAGTTGGAGAGCCTTTGTTCAACTTCTGTTTCCTGGCAGCGTTGTTTCAAATATAAAGTTCTTTCCATTGACCCCAAAAACATCTGAAAACAGAATTCATTCGCACAAAGATGACCATACACTTTTCCCTCTCTCAGGTGCATTCTGTAAAAAAAGTTGTGCTTTGCTTGTGCTAGAACTCTGCACCAACACAGACAAACCTGTAGAGCAGAGACACTGCTGCAACAGAGCAGTGCACTTGAAGAGGGAAAGCTCCCATCAGCTCCCCTGACCTGTACGAGATGCCTTTGTACACCTCAGCAGGACACACGAGGAGAATCCCCACAAAAAGCCACCCTTCTGAAGTGTGGTTCACTGAACAACAGTTCTCTCAGATGGCAGAAGAGCAGCTCATTAAACAAACCTCAAGACAAGTATGCTTACTTTAATATTACTTGCAGTCTCCACAATGAAGTCCACTAACCCTTGGGGAAAACTGTATCACCCAAGAACAAACAGGGGAAACCTCAAGATCTCACCACTCAAGCAAGAGGTTGTATGTAGAGCCAGCATAAATTATCGGAAGAATTTTACAGCACTTGCCTGGGCAACAGCATTCTTTGATTTAAGGACAGGACTGGTTCACAGTTAATTGTTGTATTTTATTTTTTTTTAAACAGTCTACAGTTAGCTGATCTTCGGAAAAAAACACTGTTTGTTTAATGCTTGCATAGGTAGCAGCAAAATCTTATTTTTATCTGAGGGATAGACTGCAGCTTCCCAGGAGACTATGACCTCCTAGGTGGTTCACGGAAATAGCGGCAGAGTAGTGAGATCAGCAGAAGACCTAGTAGGACAAGGTGGGGTGTACATTTGAAGAAGAGGCTGGAACTTGAATTCTCTTAATTTGAACAGTAGGTCTACAGCCTGGAGTAGATCTAGAGTGAATTTTTCAAATACCAACTTGAAAGAATAATGGAAATTTACTTTGTTGTAAAAAGGCAAAACAACAGAAAGCAAGGAAGCCTCAACTCAATCCCAACATTTGGCTTTCAGCAAGCTTCCCATTGTTTACTTAATACTCCAATGGGGAAAACCAAAGCTTAAGGTGGATGAGTAACTTGCCCAAGGTCATATGATGAGTCAATCACTCAACATTTGGGAATGGATCCTCCTTAATTCTAAATCATTACGGAAAAAACACACTCCCTGAAAACTGACATACAAGTAATAACTTAGTTTTGTACACCAAACATATTCTTCTCATAGTCGAACCAAATTTCTATATTAAAACAGAATATATGTCCATTGGGGTCACTGCTGTAATTATAATTCATATAGACAACTCAAGGCAACTAGGATTTTGGTAGCATTATAGCTGTAACTGCACACAGCTCTTCACAGACTGCAAAACCCACCTGGGTTGCTGGACAAATATTCCAGAAGTTAATCTGTCCTAGGGTCCCTGCTACTGTACTACACCATTTGCAATATATGAAGCTAACTAGTCTAAGATTAAATCATCCATCCTTATAAGCTGATATAGCTTACTGTAGTCTAGAAAAAGATACAGACCCCTAATATCCATCACAGGCTCTTTCCATCAATAAAACACGTAGGAACTTTCATATCTATATGGGTTTTAACAGTCATAACACTCAGATATCTGATTCTTGGTGACCTCTTGACTTTAGCTGCTCTAGACAAAGTCCTCCTTTCACCTAAAACTATATTCCTTTGTCAAAAAAGTAGATTAGAGAAAAAAATAACTTTAATAAATTCACTAATTAAGTAAAATTTGGGTGTGACTGCTTCCAGCCTTGTTTCACCTCAGCTAAATCTCAGATTATTTGAAAGATATCCTACCTGTACACGACAGTCAATAGACACGTAGGAAAGAAGAAAATCTGCTTATCTTCTATCTGTATCAGAAAAGACTGAGCCCAGTTTGTAACCAAGACACTTAACTTCTGAGTTTTAGAACCTATTCACCAACTGCACTTGCATCCTAGTTCACTTTTCACATTAAAAAGAGTCAGAAGCGCACTTGGATATTGTGGCAGTAAGTCTACACTGAGATTTATGCTACTGTAGTTAACTACCTACCATACAGCCAGCTAACCAGCTTAAAACTAACCTAGTAACAGCGTTCCATTTTCTACCTCCTTTCCTCTCAAGAAAAGACAGTGCTATAAAAACTTGTTGGAGCCAAAAGTTACAGGTTCCTTCTCCTCTGACATCAGAAATGTATCCTGATACCTTCTATTTACTCATGTTTAATTTTGAGTAACAGAACCTGAAATTCTCACACCAAATACTCTCATATACCTACTCTTCCAATAATGCAACTTTCTCTTGTGAAATTCCTTTCTTACACACATTTATTACATATTATCTCAGCTCTTGATTTCCTAACAGAAAAAGAAATATTAAATTCAATTCTTCCCCAATTTTTCTGTGTCTATCCAAATAATCTGGTTTGGGGGGAAAAAAATAACAAGCAGCATGTGAGATACAAGTCAGACTGCAAGCTATCTACATATCAGGCTGTTCCAACAGAGTTCCCAAGGCAAGAAAAACCTGTTCTCTTCTGCCAAAACTCAAAAAAAAAAAAAAAGAAGAAACACTGACAAAGTAAAGCACAGCTTGCTACTCACTAAGAAAATCCCTTTAGCTTTAGTTTTATTGTCCACTATCATTCTGTAAGACAAAGTGGCCCTCTGGTATGCTGTCCATGGTTTCCTTAGCAGAATCAATGTTATTTATAACACAAGTCTCAATCCTTTCTATTGTCACATGGTGGGATACTGAAACGTATTCCCATTTTCTCAGCCTACTCAATTTCCCAGCAAAAGATGAACCTCCAAGATCTCTGCTATTTAGCTTTGCCTAAAAGTATTACCCCAAAAGCATTTATCCAAGTATTTAAACCAATATAGGAGCAGTACAAAGAATGGAATGTAAGCAGGCCTCAGTCCTTTGGCCCAAGACAGGACGTCCAGTTTCTCAAAGAGGCACTGAAGAGCCATAGGCTGCACCTCCTCCACAGCGCATCACCAGAGCTGCATTTTATTCACGTAAGCAAAATAGACACTCCTCAACATGGTAATAAATACACTTACTTGGCAGAAGCACACATGCAAGTCAGGCCGTAACTGTGGATTCCTCATGTGAGGAACACAAACTGATAAAACCCAGGTGTCATCCATCATAACAAAAGGGGTGTCCAACACAAGCAGCCTCTGACCATGTAATTCACAGCACATACATGCTATACTTGACTAGGACACAGGACCACAATGCCAGAGATGGATGCATGCCCAGTCAAATGACAAGGCTTCCATCAGAAAACAGACAGCGCACAAATAATTGTGATAAGCTATATTCAATCTCTGTCTTAAACCTACCAGTTTTACTACGATGATGCTCAGCCATATTGCGGTCTTACTGCAGGGGCAAGTTGGCAGGCTTCATAAAAGCTGTCCACAAACTACCACGGAAGCCCAACAAGAAGAAATTGGAAGAGCTTTAAAACTTCATCTCCAGCTTTTCTGTTAGCACTGGCAGAGTTCGAAACTTGAGAGTCCACTGCAGTGCTCTCTTTACTGCCTTGGTGGGAAAGGGGCATGAATCACTGATCAAAACAGTGGCACAAAGTTGTTTGGTGGTTTGGTTTTTTGTTAAAGAGGAAAAGATTATTCCAGGAATCAAACATCAGCATGAAACACTCAATACCTGAAACTAGTTTTAGATAATAATCTGAAATCAATGACATTTCAATGCGTTAGAACTTAACAAGCATGAAAGTTTAGTTCACATTATTCACTTGAAAGCGAGAAATCCTTCATAAAGCAGAATTTTTAAGCTGACAACAGTCAACTAAATTACTTTTGCACAAATGCAGTAGTTTGTTATTCTTTGAGTCCTGTAACTGAAGACAGTAAATATACGTACATATAAAAGAGAAACTGCATGCAAGTTTAATTTTTTCTGAAAAAATATCTAGTGACCATGGCAGAAACAAAACTTTAAAAAAATCTGGTTCTTATACTGAGTTTTTTAGACTCCATAGAATGTTCTTGTTTAGTCTTCTAAAGCATCTGTTACAGAGATTAAAATATTCTTACAGGATTCAATAGAGCTTTAATTTTTTTGTATTTTATTTGGAATAAGTTTATCATTTCAGTCTCAGAATTAAGTTATGTCTACAAGGATATGTCATGAAATACCAGCAAGAGAAATATAATGCTGGTCATTTTCAAATAAGAAACGCTACATTACTCTAGAAACATAATAAAAATCTAGTTCCAATATGCCTCCTAGCTAGATACCAGCATTGTCACCTAGAAGGGGAAACCAAAATAGAATATATCCATTTTTCTGCCATGGAAGTGGTAGTATTGCAGCACAGATAGGCTCCCATGAACCAGAGCTTACAGCAGGTCCCCTATAGAGACAGATTCTCCTCTCCTGCCTGGCCAAGGACAGGAGCAACAAAGATGACAATCTCTTAAGCTGGAACAACAATGCAGCTATCAGAAACTGTACTGTATGGGTTTTGGATAGAAAACATAACATTTTGACTACACAACATAGTAAGAACTCCCCATTTACTGTGCATCTACCCACAGCTTCCAAAGTTGCACTCCCCCTGCAAGGAAAGCATTTTATTACCCAATGTGTTCCTGCATTCCACTGTGTTGTCAGAACCAAACTGCTGGACTAATTTTAATTTTTACTTTTACTTTAATTCCAGAAGACTTTTGTATTTGGGTGTCTGCCTGCTGGAGTGAAGAAGGGCTGTGGATATGCACATCTATAAATATCCCAAGACTGCATTAGTCACAAGGGGCAGCTTCTGCTACAGGAATTGTTCTGCTGAATCAAAAAAACTGCTGTGCCTTCAGCTGCAACGCCAGATCCTCCACCTCACTTGAACTTCAGCAGCAGCAGCAGATCAGTCGCTCCCAGATCCTTACAATTTAGGAAGGATCACTGCATATCTAACTAATCTAGTGAGGGAAATGTTTCAAACATACAACAATACCTCACACAGAATTAAAAGGAGACAAAGAAAAACCTGTCTGAGTTGTTGGGCAACAAACTATCAGACTTGTCAGCAAAAACAAACAATGGTGGCAAGACTACACTGCACTATAGTTATGTATAAATAATGTGGAAATAATTTGCTATTTTTGTGGTAAAACATAATTTCACAATTTAACACCCCTATACCACAGCTTACACAAAAAATGAGGTCTTCTGAATTGTTAGTGTACTACCCTGAGCTTCCTTAGTGGAATGCTATTAATGCTTGTCAGTACAATCCAGGCAATCTATTCCCTTTAATATTTTACTTTAGGTCTTTTCAACCAAGAAACATTGCAGTGCTCTCCTTATACTTAAATTTCTTTTTAAACTTTTTACTTGGTGCCTTTGCTTACATTAGAACTTATCTATTATTAATGTCAAAACTTTTATTGCTCCTAAATAAATGCTGGTCTGCTCTTCAGCTTTAACACAAAGCATTCCCAAGGCAGGCCACCGACTAGACCTTCTCTGCCCATTCCAGAAATACTGATTGTGGTTTTGTGGCAGTCCTAGACAAAGAAAGCCATCTACACAACAACTGCTCTCAGGTGAGGAAAAAAAAAAACAGTAAGAAACAGGGAGCAGGTCTCCTTCCAAGAGACCACATCATAAAACAAGGAGTGGAGATGAAAATCCGGATCTTGCCATTCTCACTCCTGTGTCAAGGAAACACTTTCTGTTCAGCTCAGTGATACGTCATGTTATAGTCTATCAGAGAAATACAAGGAAGCCAGCCTTTCTACTGCAGAGAATTTAAACAGCGTATTAGAATTAATTTTCTCAAATCAGAACCTGGCAAAGGGGAAAAAATGTGCTAGGGGACAAGTCCTTTGTCTTCCCAACTTTCCTGTTTCTCAAAATTGGAAGATTAACACAAGGGACAATATATTGTCCAAACACTAAGCATCTTCTACTTTGAACATAGTCTTAACAATGTCATCTTAAACAACAGAAATATGAAGTAAATTTCAACATTTGAATTTCCCATTAAATAATAGTCTCAAAATTTTAAAAAACAGGAAGTTAGTATGTTTTTCATCTTTTTCCTCAAATGAAGGACAGGCCTACATGGTGCACAAATCATCCAAGGTACTTCTGTATCAATGCTGCATTCTCTTGCTTTCTGTGGCTCAAATTTTAGAGCTGCTTAGTAAGAAAACAAAGGATGAATCTGCCCCTTACTTCTGCTTGTAAACAAGACCCATCCAGCTTCAGGATCTAAAACAGAAAAAATGAAGAGAAAATACCTGATTTGGGCCACATGAAAAATCATACCAGACGTTAAGAAGGAAGTGGCGGTGCTATCCTGTTCCCCATGACTATTCTGAACTTGCAGAAGATGCTCTGAAGTACACATCTGGGAGTGCACACATTGTCCACTGTCCACACTTGTGGCAGCACAGCTTCACCTCCTTCTACTACAAGCCCTCAGACGCTAGATCACAAACCCTTTACATTTACATGAGTTGCCTTCTCTTTCAAGGATCAAAATAAATGCTTCGTTAACTTTCAACACAAAGTACCACTTTCCAAGAGAAGTTTCATATGCAGCTTCATGGAAAACCCTGGATCGTAACAGCAGTGATAGCTGACATAATGCATGTTTCACTGATCTAGCAGCATTCTTTTGAAAGGAATGTGTCCAGGATATTTAAAAAAAAAAAGATAATTTTGGTGTTCATCCAAACTTTATTGAATTTTGTAAGCCAAACCCATGTCCTTCCCGTACAAAGCACATGCTTGGTCTTGATAACAGCTACATGATTGCTAGAGGTAAAATACCAACCTAGAGAGGTACCTTCTACACCAAAGGAATGAAATTAGCAGCAGAGGTTTTTTTGTTGTTTTTTTTCAAAACTTGAATTACTAAGCAAACCAACTTTATACCCTAGTAACGAGGTGATGAATCAGCAGCTGCAATTAAGCTTACAGTCATGTATCCTAGGAAGGAAACAGCAGGCCAGCACGAGGAAGAGTCATTCACACACTAAAACCCTCTTCTGTTGTGTAAATTGGCCACTGGCAGCAGCTTCCTGTACAAGAAGGGCTTCCCCAGATGTGCAGCGTATTTCAGAACCTCACTGCTGTTGAGACTCCTCATTATAATGGATGCTAATTAGATCAAATCCACATCCAAAGCAATTTAAAAGAAACACACCAATGAATCAGAGATGTCTTTCTTTTAGAAGTTCAATATGAAGACGTGTGGTGGCAGTTTAGGCAACAGGATTTGACATGCTAAAGAGCTCTGCGTGCAACAAAAATACGCATTATTAATGGATAGAGCCCCATATGCAAAAAGCCTTAGAGCCCAGACAAGAAATAAATAGAAATCCCACCAAGTCTTTAGATAATAAAATATGAGTTTGAGTCATTTTTGTTCTGACGCAAGTTTACACTCAAGATCAGTCTACTAAACAACAGCTACCTGGAAAGTTTTACAGAATCACTGTCAGGAATGCACAGGGTTTCCTCTCTTCCTCAAAGACTCTTCTTTAACAACCATCTGAAGTGCGCTAACTATGTCACAAGTACCTTAGTCTTCAGAAAAGCCAGTATGTCCTAGATTCTCATACATATATTAGCAAGAATAGAAACAATTCAGCTGAATAACTTTTTCAGTTCATCTTGTAAATAGTACAAACTGCATACATGCTGCCTCGTGCTAGTTACATTAAAGCTGACGTTGTTCACATCATGTCCAGTCATACCCAAGTACACAGTAAGCTCTATCATGATTCCATTTTAAAAACTGTAACTAAATGAGGTCCAAGACAGCAGAGGATCACATCCTCCCTTCACTTCTAACCTGATCAAACACACATACCGTCTTAAAAATATGATTTAATCTATATGTTAACCTGGAAACGTCTCCAGTTAATCCAGTATCCCCTTTTAAAGACACTCAGAACAATACTGTACCATTTTCATGCAGGCCACCATTTAGAAATACCTGGTTTTAAGAAAGACAGGTATTAAGACAGGCAACCTTTAAGAGGTTATCCTACTAACCTACATTACTGACACATTAGTAGATAGCAGTATATTTAAAGGGCTCAGAATAAGTTAAGCAATAGCTATCTTGATACACAAACAGGGCTGTATGAATATATCCCGACAACCAGAAATGCTAGAGAAGCCAGAGAAACATTAAGATTTTGAGCTAAGCCAGTTTTTAATGGGTGGAGTGGGATTCCCATAGTGTTCACACCCACTAGAGTGAGTGGCAAATAAGCAGCTGCCTTTCCACTGAAATTCTTTCCAATATTAAAGAAAGTACCAGAATTAATAGACACATTGTCTTAAAAATTCCTCCACAGTAATAAACATATCCTTATCAAGTGACTCCACTAAACCTTGACAGCCTAAATTAAAGACATAAGCAAGCAAACAAACAAAAAATCCAAAGCCACCACAGTATTAATGCTCCCCTGAGAGTTTCTGCAGGGACATTTTAGGTGAATTAGCGAGAAACATAATTTACAGAAAGCTTACTCTGAATGACTGTAACCATCACAGAAGGCCACCCCCTATTCCCACCTCAACAGGCAGCAGTTTTTATGCACTCTTCCAGCGCGCAACGGTGGCAAGAGAGAAAATAAAACAGCCCTTTATCAGCTGCGAAGTTGTAACAGAGCAGACACGAGCACTCCGCAAAGC
>NW_008824658.1:2443386-2463015 GCF_000699105.1 Pygoscelis adeliae
CCCGCAGGGCTCACCTGCCGGCAGCAAGGGGCGGCGGGCTCGGCCCTCACCCACCAGGGCTCCTCCGCAGAGCCGAGCTCTGCACCACAGAGCCTCTTCTTTCGGGTCAACACGTGGGCTTACCTAGCGCCTGGCTGTGGAGTACGGGAAAAAAAAAATACCCAGTCCTGTAGCGAAGAGAAGTAGTGATCACCTCACGGGGGCAGGGTATCGTCACCTTTTCCGTCACCTGCTGAAGCTGGTTCCTAGCCCAAACCTGCTCCCTTCACTTCAAGTCAACCAGAAGTGATGAAGACTTAGGCAGTTTTGCTAGTTAGACAAAGAAAGCCAAACAGATTTAAGTTTCTTTATTGATTAACTTTTACATTTTTTTTTTCCTCAAGTTGCATCTACAGGTACCATTTTGAAATGGACAGGTCTTTTCTGCAAATGAAATCACAGTCCTTGTTCAGCAACACACAAAAAAACGCCAAAACCCCTTATCTGAAACCATGAGGCAATAGCGGTGTCAGCTGGGGAGCAGTTAGGGATGGAGAGAGCAGTCCCAAGCCCCACGCACATAACCGCGGCCTAAGCGGAGCACTGCTTTTGAGGAAGGAGTAAGGGACAGGTCAGAGACAACCACGGAGACGTACCTTAACTAGCAATTAGCACTTGCAAGAATCCCCCCTCAGGCCCAGCAGCCAATCTTAGAAACAGACATTCACAACTCGTTTTATAGGTCACAGCCTGAAGCTGTGATAATTCACTATTAGCCAGATCCAGAAAGGCTAGATCACATCCAGTGACACTTCTGGAACGGGTTAGTTGGTTAGCTGCACCTTTACTGAGCACCAACTCCAGGAGAAAAGGCAGTAGAAATGCTGAAAAGAGGTTGTGTTTCAGACCCTGTCTGCACCTACTCCCCTAGGGTTTTGTTTTGATTTACGATCCCAGGTTACCTCCCACCATCTTCAAGCACAGCACGTAGTTAAGCAGAGCATCCTTTTCAGAAGCTGCCACTCTTGGGTGCACAGAGATAAAAGGCCCAAATACACCCTCAAGTATTTTTAACAGTTCCAAACCTAGTTCACAAGTTACAACCAGGTAGAGCTTCAGTACTTCAAAAACACAGCTATGCTTTAAAAGTACTCAGGATAAGCAGATAGCTAATTTTTCCTCAAAGGATTTAAAAATAAGAGTGATTCTGAGGTTAAACTGAGCCACCCAAGTCAGAAAGCAGGATAAAAAGTAACTTTGGAGTTGTCTATCCATTTTGGAAAGTCTTCATTTATTGTAGTGATTATTTAAGAAGCATACACTATGGTATCAAAAAAAGCCGTAACATGCAAGACAGGAGACCTTTTCAGGAGATTTAGCAGAAGCAAATGTAGATTTACAATTAGCTTTAATATAATACTATTTAAAAGCTGATAGCAGATCTTAAGTTCACTTTTGATGCTTTGAAAGAACATGTATGCACATGAATTGTTTGGGAATTTAAGGCAATTTGCATATTAAGATAAAAAAACATTAGATTAATAGATTTTTGTTGTGCTCAAAATGTTAGCTGAATTGAAACCATTTACATATACTTCATCTCAAAGGACTGAGAGTCATAAATAGCAGCTGCTCCTTGATAAAAATACAGTCCTGAGAACAAGCTAGTAGCAATGCTTAAGCTATGACATCTTCCATGTCAGAGTATAAGCTATTTTTGCAATAAGGAGCAGTATTTACCAGGTGTTCAACAGGCAAAGGCATTCTAAACATGCAATAGCTCCCAACAGAATTCTGAAATTACTTCCAGTATCTTGCTTACAATAGTTTATTTGCACACTGCAGAAAGATCAAGAAATCCTGCTATGCATTTGTGATCACTAATATTTCAAACACAACAACCAAGGGATACAACATAAGGACAGGCAGCAAAAAGGTGTTTTACAAAAAACCAAACCACCACAAGAGTCTTTTAGTAATCGGTTAGATTGTTTGCAAGATAATTGGAACACTCTTCCCTCCCCAACCCCTGGGAATTATTCCTCACACTATACCTATGCTATGACCAAACAACACTGGAGTGTTTAAATTCAGTGCAAGAAGAGTAATTTCAGGACATTTAATTTCACTCTAAACAAAGGCAAAAGTTTATCTATATAGACATCCAAACGCCAACATATTTGGTACAGTGTAATGAAGTTACATAGATTTCACCCTCGGGGGTATGCTCTTGTAGTGATCACCTGCATTCCACCAAAAAAAGTGTTTGAAACAGTATAATATGGTAGACTCAACGCTTTAAAAAAATTTATTCAGTTGGAATTGGAACTCCCTAACATTCACAATATAATTTAGGATGCATTTGTTACATGAAGAGCAGATAAAAGACTTAAACAGTTTCACATACCAGTTAAGATATTCCACATGCTCCTTCCCACCTACAATACTGACATCTTGGTTGGTTGTTGTTTCCCGCAAAAAACCCCCCCCTTAACATATACTCAGTTCAGCTTGTGTACCTGACTACCTCCCCCATTTCTACGGGAGTAGACATACAGTGATAACAGTGAGAGGATATGGGACACTGTCCTACCCAGTGTTTGGACCCTGGAAAGGAGTAGGCCTAGCTATAAAAATAGTTTGACGATGAGCTGAACATGAAGCGCTTCAGCAACTGAGGCAAAGCTGCACTCAGAAAAAGCTGTATAGTCACAGAGAAAGGAAAGCATCAGTGGCTGAACAGAAGGGAAAGGGGGAAGTAGTCTAACCCTCCCTCAACAACGCATTAGCTTTACAAAAAGAGTTCAAGAACTAACAAAATCCATTATCTGCAAGGTCTGCAGGATTAAATGCCACATTAAGATGACCCATTCCAAATCCTAGATCATTTGTCAACACTTAATAGGGCTTTAGCCATGCACAGTATGCATATTCTATAGACTGACTAACCCCTTCCTTCCACCCCTTCTTACTCTTTCCCCTCCCCCCAAAAAGAATGAAGTTGATTGATTAGAGTTTCACTACTCATTTCCCCATACATCCCCCTGAGTTTTCTTTTCTTTTGACAGCAGAGGGGTTGTCAAATATATTGACAACTTTTCTTTAAACAATTATCAAATTTTAAGGGATATAAAGACATTGGTGCATTTAGGAATTTACATATTTGTAAAAAAAACTAGTTATAAAACTGCATTTTTATCACCTAGCGCTTACAAGATTCATTGTTATTTTTCACTAATTAATATATTAAATTAAGCCAAGGTTTGAGACCAGAAAAGTTCTACCAATCTACTTAAAAACAGAAAAGAATATTTAAAACCAAAAATGAAAAGGTTAGTTATGTTACATTCCAAAATCCACAGCCCATTATATTAAATGCATTCTTTCTACAGGAATGATGTTCTTTAAAACAGATGATTGCAAATATTTTACTGCTAGACACTATTACATCGGATAGTGTGACTGGAACCTGTGGATGGTGAAATCTTGAGGTTTGTCCAAGTTTCAATGTAAGGTGTCCAAGGTCCTCTCCCAGAACCATGTTTGAAAAAAAAAAAAATCACAGATCAAGTTCTTATAACTTTTTTCAATCTTTCCTTGGCTTTCTGTTTCTGGGTGATCTATTCACAGTTTCCTCCTCCTGCAAGAAAATAATTTGTGTAAACATCAAGGAAATAAAAGCCAAGAATACCCTTAAAAACCATTTTGAGCAAACCTACAAAGAATAATCTACTTTCACTTCTACATTAGGATTTAATTTTTGAAAAGACCTACTGCTCTTACTACCCTTCCTTTCTATACACGGCAAACACACAAATCCTCTTGTTTTCACAGTGGATGTACACTCTTTGCTGAGTACTCAACTGCTGCTGCTGTGAGAATCCCTTTAACTTTAAGCAACACTCCACCCATTTTTAAGTCAGCCATTATGTCAGTGTGGAGCACTGAAGAGGTCACATCCTGACTGCATACAAAGCTGGATAAGCCTTTTGCCTCAAGAAGATGCATTCCACACAATCCCATTCCTCTCAACGCAGGGTCTATGGCAGTGCCTTTAGCAAGGTGCCCAGCTCTGCTGAAGTTGTCCACAGCAATTCCTATTCTGCAGGGTGATTAAGTTTTCCAAAGTTCTGACACCGGGAGAGAGTATCACACAAGCCAGGTTTACTTTTAAACACTTAAGTCACATAGAACAAACTTTACTAAGGAAAAAAAACACACGAGACTTCCCTCAAAGATTAAGCACTCTTACCTCTGATGCAGGTTTCCTATCTTCTTCCTCCTCCTCTTCCTCCTCCTCTTGACTAGCACTTCCTATATCAGCATCACTTTTCTGCTTCTCTTCTAAGGGAAATTAAAAAAAAAAATCTCATTCTCTTTTCATTAAGACTTACTTTCAGTTCACTGTTGGCTTTACTCCATCTCTGCCAATCCTGCTGTTTTATTCTATCAGAGAGAAAACTCAACCTGATTCAAGATTATCTAGTTTACCTACCTAGCTTTTCTTCATTTGCTTCCTCCTCCTCCTCCTCCTCTTCCTTGCCCCCTTTGTCTTTTTCTTCCTCTTTCTCCTCATCCATCACATCAGGTTGAGGAGCATCAGTCTTTTTGTATTCTGCAGCACTTGGCTGTTTCTAAAAAAAATTGTCAAAGCCAGGCAAATATTTGTGATGTTAAGGCACATTTTGCTGGATCTCTTTTTAAAGATTATACTACTTATTATCAGAGGAAATGCATACCTTCCCAGAACAGCAGAAAAGGACAACAAGGAACACTGGCAAAGCCACAGTGAGGATGTAGACTACCCAAAGCCAGGGACGCTCTTCAGCAGCTGCCATCATCTGGCCCACAACACCAGGCTATAAGATAAAAAGAACTGTCAAATTTCATCCCATACAGCAAGTTGCAGGAGCGAAGAAAATTCTGTAGCTTAAACAAACAGGTTTTTTACAACTTTGAACATTATATTTCATACCTCAAAAAAATTAAAGCTAACCTGCACAAATACTTTTTCCATAGTTTACAAATGAAGAATTAGGCTCAAGTTAACAGCCCAATTCTCAGAGCAAAAACCTCACAAAAGAGCAATGAGTACTGATTGCTACTTACAGCAACCATTACCATATTATAATTAGGAATTGAGGTTCCAATCTAGTTTATCATAACCCCTAGCCTTGGTACATACAGGTATATATTGATAAAGCCTGTGGGAGAGAACAGCAGCAATGCTGCTACTGTTCCAGTCAGAAGCACACAATTAAACCTTTCTTTCTCACCTCTGCAGCACCATCAGCTGCTTTTTTCAGTCCCCATCCATCACTGGCCCAATCATCAGCCACAGCTCTTTCAGTACAGATGATAAAGTTGTCAAAAAAGATGTCAGAAGTCATTGACCATAGCTCAAGTCCCACAGCACTGAAGGGAGTCATCTTGAAAGGTTCCAAGTCTTCAAAGAAATCTGGGTTTGGGATCTTCCTAGGTTTCCATATACCCTAGGAAAGGCAAAAGACATTCAGCCTCACCTGCTATAATACAATTTTTAGTTTTCAGCCCATTTTGAACTGAAAGACCAATCCATTGCACTTAATTACAATGTCTATGGGTGCAACTCATAAGTTTTTTTTTCCGTTTGTGCTACAAAGAAGTGAAGCCAAGTAAGAAAGCACTTTGAATCTGTCCACTTGAAACACAGTACAACCATGACAGTATTTGTATTCTTAATTACACCTGATGAATCTAAATCATTCTGCCTTTTGTAAGAGAAATGCTGCATTGGCCAGCAGTTTTAAGCAATGAAAACACCAACCTGATAGTTGACATTATCGATCATAGGAGGCTTCCATTTGCCTTTGTAGTTTGGATTGTCAATCATCGGTCGCTGCCAGGTACCACAGCCAGGGGATGTCTCACATTTAGGATTTGCAATCTGAGGTGCCTCCCATTCACCATCCATATCCTCATCCCTGAAAAGGGAAATTCAGTTTTGAAGTCTGCCCCTTGTCTTTATACAGAGTAAGACTTAGACAATGTCTGATTTCTGGGAAAGTTAAAATTCCTACCATAAAAGGGAGATACTGAAACTTTGTATAGCATTGGTCTGTAGGTAAAGACACCACAGAAGGAATGATGATTTCAAGAAGTAGCTTGGAAGCACAGAAGCTCAACAAAAGCCAGTCCCTGAGCACAGCCTCCCCCACCACCCCTTCCAAGACTGGTACAACTGCAAGATGACCATCCCTGCCCTGTTCAGCTTACAGTCACAGAACAGAAGAGCTGAAAAGTGCGCAGGTGAATGCAAGAACACAAAGACTCCTCAGACCAACTCTGCCTTCTACTTTTGAAGCAAGATAGCCTGAATTGATGACTTTGTTAGCAAGCAACAACAAGCCAGCCATTCTTATACTTGTAAAAGCCAGTACCAAAGCCATGAAGTATTTGCTGTGATTTGCAACAGGCAGTAAACATACCAGTCTTCAGGCTTCTCAGCATCAGGGTCCGCTACATATTCTGGCTCATCATCCAGCCAGCCCTCTGGTTTCACAGCATTTTCATCTGCGATCTTTGCAGGAGCATCCTCATCCCTTGAGAACAGAAAATTATGTATTAACACACACAACACAAGTTCTTAACCTCAAGGCATGATTCTACAGACTCTGAACAAGCCCACTGATCTGGACAACCAGCCAGCTTTGCTTCTGATAGGGTAAGCATAACACCATGATTTCAGAACAGAATTGCCTTGCAATCTGTTACCTATATATGTGCCTCATGGCACAGTAATGATGCCAACTGTAAGGTAATACTACTTATTTTTTAAAGCCAACCTAGAAAGGGCATATTGCAGCAAATCCTGTATCTTAGTGGTTGCTGCAAACACACATTTGAGCTTCAAATTGAGTCCATGGTTCACAAAGCATAGGTTCAAAGACAGAAACCCAGTATCAGTTTCTGATTCAGGATGTCAGATATTTCAGTCACTTGTAACTATGCATTACACAAACAACTACAAACACCTTACAGTTATACCTTCTGTAGCTCATCTTTTGATCTCATCAAGGATGAAAGCATCAGCTAGCATAGCTGTTTCAGTAAAACCTTTACCTGTGGCCAGCACAGTAACAGGAACACTAAACAGTAATTCCCAGAGGACATGGATCCTGTCTGCCTTTGTCTACCAAACTGCTGCTCAAACATCTAAACTGACTGCATTTTGATTACAAGGGTGAGACTCAAAACCTTCTGTAGGTCATCTGAGAAAGACTTTTTTGATCAGGACCAAGTTATCAGGCCAAGGCTTGCCTCAATTCCACCCCTCCAACAGCTTACCAGTCATCTGGTTTAACAGCATCTGGGTCTGGGATTTTTGGTCTCTCATCCCAGTCCTCAGGCTTCTGGTCATTCGGGTCCTCAATCTCTCGGGGTGGATTCACAGGAGGAGACATATCATTTAACAAATTCCCACTGTTGACAACCGTTTGATCAACCAGTATTTCAAAACTATTATCAGGATTCAAGACTGTAAGGAAAAAAGTTGATGTAGCCATTACATATATGATAGAAAGCATGCATCAAAGTATCACTCATCCCCACTGTACAATTACAGCTTCAGCAATCCAAGCTACCACCTATCCAGCAACTGTTTTAAAGAATTGTTAAGAACTTCTCTCCTTATGCCGAAGTATAACTAGTGATGATGTAGCACATCTCACCTTGTGAGAAAGACAACTCATTGCAGGACTCCTACTTTAAATATGCTAAAAGCACAAAGAAGCTTGTAGAGTGATTTACCAGTTACCACAGCAAGTTGACTTTAGCACAGTAAGTATTGCTTTAGTAGTAAGAATGTATTCACATTCTACTCAAGCATAAGACTCCTTACTACTGGATTCACAGTATTTTAATCTCACTCCTTTATCCATTGCTGCCTCTGTAGTAGGAAAAGCTAGAGAGATCCTCCTGAGTACTCCCTGAAAGATTTTAGTCATAGCTAATATCCCAGACCAGACACTGTACTTCCAAGAACCACTGAGTTTGTCTAGTACTGTGAAAGCAGCAAGGAAAAAAAAAAGACTATCCCTCTAAATCTAAAGCCTAGTATATCCCAAATTACTAGGGGGCAGCATTCAAGCAGCTTTAAGTGTTGGTAATTATTTTAGATATACTTAGCATATCAAGTTACCCACGACTGCTCTGAAATTCAGTTCTCCTTTAACTATTAAGTTCAAGGTCTCATGACCTTTCTTACATGAATCAAGACTTCCTGCAAAGAAGAAATAAGCCTTTGTATAATAAGATCAGTTTTCGCATTCAGAGCTTTCAAGTGGTTTTTAGTTGTATGGTGTGTTGACACAAATATTCAGTTGTTCATCTGGCTCATTTATGAGCTTTTGGTTCAGGAAACATAGTAGTAGTTATTAACATGCATAGTTAACAGTCACCATACCCAGAGTATAAAGATGGGTCTTCTTATCAGTAAAGTAAGTCTTCAGGTCTGCATCTGGACGCTTTGCATGCTTCTCCTCATATTTGCCAGTCTTTGGGTTTTTGTGCCGGAAAATGAAGTGCAATTTATAGTCCTCTCCACATTTGTCAGGACCAAACATGATTGTATATGGAGTTTTGTCATGGAACTGATCCTTTAAAAACAATGCAAAACTTCATTCCATTATTTTTTGAAATACAACTTAAGTCACCGCCTGGCATAGGAACTCCCAATTCATTAGAAATTATGAATTAGAAACTTGGATATCAAGCCAGTGAAGTATTGCAGACTTTAACAAAGGTCTAGAACTGCTCAGCTACTAGGAAACTCCAGAGTTTTCACTCAAAAGGCCAAAAACTGCTGAGTGCAAAGTACTTTGGAGATCAGGCCCTAAATATGCCCCACTGCCTTTATTGAAGAGGTTTCTTCAGGAAGAAGCAAAATGAAAAAAGTTTTCTTTCACAGCTAATACTCAATGTAGCAGCATTACTCACCAGGTTCAATTCAGGGGTTTTTGAAAGCAATTTCACATAGGCCCCACCACACTCTATTCCATTTTGGAAGTTTACTTCATACCTAATTTTAGTTTTGGACAGAGAGAGGGGGAACATGTTATACATGAGGAAAAATTACTTCTGTAATACGCAATTACAGTTTTTGAGTGCAAATTAAGAGTAAGACATTTTGTTGTTGTTTGCTTTAAATCTCATGTCCAGTGAATATTAGAAATACACACTACACTCTAAGGACTAAGCAAATATTCATAAGAGCCTGAGAAATAAGAAAAATTGAGGATTTAGAAGACTTAACCTGACAGAAAAGATTAAAGGAACTGGAATGCTGGTCTAGAAGATTATGATCTAGAAGTAGAGAGAAGGAAGCAAAAGCTTACCAGTATGTAAGACACTGCAACAGAGATTAAGGCAATCCAGTTATTTTCCCCACAACTACTATGGCAGACAGACAACTCAATTTGCAAGACTACCAAAGCAACAACAATTGGATCCTAGGAGAAGCCCCTTTAGGGTTATAAGCATACAACAGTATATTTAGGGATGCCAAGGAGTCTGAAAAAGGCAAAACATCTCTGTCAGGAATAGGCTAAGTATGCTTGATCCTCTCTCAATGCCAGCAGCTGGAGTGGATGACCACTGGGATTTATTTTTAGCCTTGTATTCTGAGCCAAAACTAAACAGTCATGCAAAGCAAAGTGACCAATGCATTATCTTGTGCAAATACAAATTAGCTTACTCTGTTTAAAACTGATAAAGTAGGTAATAATCCACAATTCAACTGTTCTCACTGAATGATCTTTTTTTCCCCCTTCTTGCTAGTCTTACATACATACAAGTAGATTCTTCTACATCAGTCATGGCCAAACAGAGCTCAGCAAGCTGTTCACCTTCCATGACAGATGAACTAAGACAAAGGAAGGAGGAAACGAGTGCATCTTTACCACTCTGTCCACTCCACCTTGGAAACAGGGGGCAGTTTACTGCCTAAGGAAGTGCACTGACCTACATACAGACCAGCTTTCCTCCAAAAGGACGACGACTTTCACAATTAGCAGTACAAAAGTCAGTTCCCTGACCTTGTTACTACAATTAAATCAAGTGAATTGAAGTCCCGAGACAGGTTACCAAGTCTAGTTTTCATATACTCCTTTTCAGGCTTCAGAAGGACCCATGCTGTTCCTAACTTACCACTTTGGGAATATGGGTTGCTATTTACTCTTACTTAAACAGTATAATAATAGGTTACAGTATCTTGTGTCATCTAGACCCCCAGGCAACAGAAGCTCAGTTATGGAATTAACCTCAGCCTGCTATCATATCACCCTTGAAATAACAGAACACTAAGTTATCCTTTACTTACTGTATAATAAGGGGTTTGGTATCAAATACAAAAGGCTTTGAAAGTTTGGATGAAATTGCATGATGCTTGGCTCGGGTTACTAGTACAAGCCCTTTGTCTCCTGGAAGCTTAGTGTCCTTCATGTCTTGGACTTCCCATTTACCTGGAAAGAAATTAACCAAACATTATCAAAACTTGTTCAAAATTGGGCTAAACAAAGACTGTCTTGAACAAGATAGTCAGCATTCTGAAATAACACCCTACAGGGTACCTTATCAAGTTATTAGCATAACATCTTCACTAAAAATTATTTTGAAACCTTCAAGTTTATTGAAGGTTATTAGGCAGGATATTTTGTCTAAATCAGAACTACACTTTATATTCTTAGCCAGGTATATAAACACTCCTCCCATTTTCTTCAGTGAATGTAATTTTAACTGGGAAACAGAAAACAAAGGCTTGCACCTCTTCTTCAGGTATGACAAAAGACATCAGAAACATCTATCATCTAAAACCTGGGTTGGACTCACCATCGTATTTGGCAATCTCATCATCCGTATCATCTTTTTTCGCTCTGGAAAGGATCCATCTAGAAGACAGACATCCAATGGTCGAAAAAACATACTTTTTTCCCACTAAAAATCCTGCCCTTAAGATAAGATAACATGTGCTGTCCTATGACTACAGCCCAGTGTCTTCATCCCGAGGAGTTCTATCCCCAGGCCTGCAAAGTTTTCTGTATTTGCCACTTCCCACCCCACCCCCAAAGTAGGACCATGGCCTCAGTGTCTTGCTCTTGTAGAAAAATAAAAGTACCTCACCATCCTCACATTACCTGAAGAAAAAAGTCAGATGAGGATTAAAACATTACACACGTATGGCTCACCTCCAGCTCACCCTCCCCTTTGTTACTAGAACTTAAGGAAATACTAGTTTAGCTCAGCACTTTAACAGGCAGCCTCATATAGTCACTGCTGTAATGCTCATCAACCACTCCCTTTGATTCAATTTTGAATAACACAAGCTCTAGTGAGGGTTTCATTGCCTTCCACCAAAATCTTTTAATTATTTGCTATACTGAATCATCCTTCAGATTATACTCACCCATCCAGAGTTCCTTTATCAAAGGACTCCGCAAAATACACCTCGCCAGTTGGGACTGGGGCCCTGTAGGTAACCTATTGGAGAAGAGAGGCATTTATGCACCTTTCAAGGCACATTCTCTATTCTAAAGAAATACAGGCATATACAGCTCACATTCCCCCTCTACACTCAAGTACAGCCTACCTGGAACACCCCTGCAGCGTAAATACAGAAGTTAAATAAATATTGCTGCTTGTGCCAAGCCATTGTGCTCTTGTCTGTAACTAAAACTAAAGTACATATCTAGCTGGAAACATTAGTATTAACTCCTTATAATCACATCACAGATTTCAAAGGTGGATCTAAGTTTCAGGAAGAACATGGAGGACATGAGAATAGGAATGAAGCAGCTAGGCTTAATTCCAAGCCCTACTCCCAGATAACATCTTTATTAACATCACAACATATTAAGTGTTAGCAAAGTAAAGACAACTCTGATCAGACTTACATTAACCACAACACAAGCGGTAATTCAATTTTTAAAAAGAAGTTCCATGCCAAACCTTTGGAGTTGGAGGAGGAGTGCTCATTTCAGACTTTGACTCTTCTGCCTCCTCAATGCCATCGTCCAAGTCATCCTCAATATCAACTACATCATCACCATTATTGTCATCATCCATATCATGTGCCCGGACAGCAAGAGTCCCAAGAGCGAGCAGGGTCACATACAGTAGCCATTTCAGCTCCATGATCTGAATAAATAAGACAAGGCAAAGAGGTCAAGCCAGTGCTGCATGCAGAGCAAAGCATTGCTTCTCAGTACAAAACCAAGCATCCAAGACAACAGGTGAAGTGTCATACTACTGAAAGAAGAGTGCAATTCTCTTTTCAGCTCTTATTTACTGCATCTGGCTGGTTGACACAGCTCTAAAAGCTGGAGAGGAGTACAACATAAAGCTAAGTATTTAATACGAAACAGAGGTTAACTGAGTGGAGGACCATGTGTGCAAGTTGTGCAGATCATGCTGCAGAAGTGTCGTAAGTTTGCTCTTACACTGCCACAGTCCATGAGCAGAACAGCAGACGCACGTACACACCACCACAACCTATGTACCTGCAAAAGCCTAAACAGAAAACGTATTCCTTGCTTATGAAGGACTTTAAATGCATCATGCAGAAACTGCAATTTCCATTTAGTTCAAGAATTGAAAAACAATTAGCTAGCTCTTTCAAGCAGAGAGTCATCTATGGAGTAATCAATCCTCCATCACCTGTTCAATATTTTTTGTCCATTCAACTGTGGGACACTGGCATTTTCATTCATCAGTTCCCTTCCCCAGGTTTTATTCTGGAATTACCACCAACAGTCATTGATACTACTGGCAGATTCCCTTAAGCAGTTGAAGCTACTAAGGCAGACCCAGAAGAAAATTTCTTCCTGTTTAACAGTTGATTTGATTCCCCTCTTTCGATCTCTAATTTAGCAGGATGACCAAAGAAAAAAAATATCTGTTAACAGAGACTTTACAGAATTAAAATATCACACTTCAACTAGTTTATAAGGTGCCCAGCACATTGTCACACCTAAAATATGGCAGACCTTGACAAGCCATAGCTCAAAAGATCTTGTAAGCAAAACGGGTTTCAGTTTTACTTTCTTGCTAGAAAAACTACATGATCACTGCAACTTTAGGTTGACACAGAAGGCAACACTCCTACCATGCTGCTCATAGTTTTATCTGCCAAAAAACCCACAAAACCAACCTGTGCCTTGCTCACCTTTTCTCCTTCGAATCACATTCCAAATTTTTCTTCCAAAACCAGAGTTGTAACTGAGACTAATACTTTTTTGAAAGCAAGTATAAAACCAAACATCCCCTCCTTCCCTTACACTCCTGTCTCAGGCTGTAGCCCTGTAGACTTACAAACATAACTCAAGCAGAGTTAATAGTGCCTGTAGGGGCATAAGATCATGCTAGAAAGCAAACTTTCAACTTTCCAAAGCATGTTTAGGCAACTAAAAGAATTTACAGTCTTAAAGGCTTATCAGCACTATCCAATACTCCAAAACTACGTTGCATACCAGATCTACCGTTCTTAGATTATTCTTTAACTTACTTCTAATGACAGAGGGGATGTTTTATAGCTACAACAAAACTGTATTTTAAAGACTCGTGCTGAGGTCATGTCCAGTTTGTCACTACAGCAACATGCAATTGCAGCCAGTTTTCTAACAATAGTGATGGCCTTGAGGATTATGGTCTAAATGCATGCTCACAACCCGCAACCCGCCCCCCGAGTTAGGCAACTGCACCAAAACACCTCTGAGCCAAAAGGACACCATTCACAGCATGAACAGCTGACAAAAACTTTCAAGTGTTGTTACATATGAGCAAAGCTTGTTTGCTTAATGCACAGTGTACAGCCAAAATTGAAGACAGTTACAGACCTCATAGCAGCTCATAGCTCTTATTACTAATGTGGGAACCACAATACAAAACCAAGGAATGAAAACTGTCAAGCAAACATCGGTACCCTTGGAAGTTCAAGTTCCTCTTGCGCAGATAGCGTGTTCTCTGAATAACTCATGCCCACCAGCATAAAAACAGTACGGAAAACAAAAGCCTGAAACTTCATTTGAAAAAGTGATCTTTAGAGCTCTGGATGTGTCCTGTGTGACTGAAGCAACTACAGATGAGATGGCACAAGGACACCTTTCTAAGGGAAGGATTGAATTTTGTCTTACCTTACCAACAGGGCCTCACCAAATAAATTTTTAACAGAGCTAAATTCAGGAAGATTTTACCCCAAGTTTTATAACTGCTTTCAAGTTATATTATGCAGATAGAATGACCACTTCATGATTTGGAAAGTGATACAAGGAAATTAATCTTAAAAATATAGCAGGGCTAAAGATAAGCCAGTTATCTCCTCTCCTTCTAAGAGGAAGGAGTTTCTGCATACCTCCTCCCAAGCTTGTGCAAAGGGTATTAATGATTTAGTATGCAAGTAATCCCTTAAGTAGTCTCACCACCAGCCAACCAGCAATAAAGTTTTGGTGAAAGAATTAAATCACTCCCCTGAACTTCCATGCCAGTACTGACTCCATATGTAATAATTACCTACTCCACAATCCCACCCCAACTACAACCCTTCGGAAATATTTGTCAGCAGAAAATGGACTTTGGTAAATGCTAGCACATCAAGTGGCAAAGCCACACAGCCTCATATTGCAGGCAAGGTTGCTCCAGAAATTCTTCTGTCAAAGCATCCTAGTGAAACCAGACAATTCTACCAGTGACCCATACAGCAGGGGCAGAACCTATGCACCCTGCACATCTGTGCGCCTGATACAACCATAGGTATCTAGCCCGTAGGTCTACATTTATCAGTTAATGCTCCATCTGAATTTGAGGCCTCATTGAACCTCATTTCAAGGTAGAAATACTATCTAAGTTCCCAAGCATGCTTTTTTCTCCCCAAAAAAAGAAAGCTGTAAGCATGAGGAGAAGCTAATCCAGTTTCATGTCCTTGCCTCTTTATAATCATTGGCAAGCAGTATTCACAAGTTTATATCCCTACAGAAAGCTGTTTAGGACACCTCCTACATATTAAATCAGTCCTAAATTCAACATAAGCTACCATTCATACACCTTGCGTACAGACTGGTAGCATCTCCTGCAACTGCCAGTTGTCAGGCCAAGCTCCTTATCCTGTTAATCTTTAACAATACACAACCAGCTACATTATGAGAAATAAAAGACACTATGTTCTCAGAAGAGCAATTTAAGTGAAGCACAGATTTTCGATATTTAAAAAGCTACTTCTATCCATAATGGATGTACTGCTACAGGAGGAAATTTCAACTTCACTTCACACAATCCTTAGGGACACAACATAAACATGATTATGCCCTAGTAAATTAGGTTATTCCTAAATAGAAGATAGAAAGGGCAGGGAGGGAGAGAGAGAAGAAACTCCAGGGGTTTTTTTATAAAACAGGCATAAACTGATTTTTCAGTGGAGCTTTAAGTTGCTAGCAACTACAGGTGTTCAATTAGTCACCGAAAATGTAATCTAACCTTCAGATGCACAGCCACCTACTCTATTACGATCAGATTTCTCCCTTGAAGTGTCCAATTTCCAAGCAATTATCATCATTAGCCATTTTTGACTCTGCCTGCACTTCCCTTCTCTAGGTTTAACTGTTAATACTTCTGAAGGTTAGTGTATTTCTGATCACGCAACTGCCAAAAGCCTTTAACAAAGGAACCCTTTCATAAGGGGCAAGAGCTTCTAACATCTCCATTCTACTTCAGCACAACCCTCATTCTCATCATAACAAAGTTTCAAGTCAGAGATGACTAAAACTTCATCTACTTTTTTTTTTATAAGGTCTTCAGACAGACATTGGCACACCGCCTGGATCAAAGGGAAAACTACTGCAGTATAATACCAAAGTACTAACTAGGAAGAGAGTTCGAGACTGCCAGGGCTAACAAATCACTTGTTCTCCGTCTGTGGGTCCATCCACAGCCGGCTTCTACACTAGAAAATTTATAGCTGACATTTAAGCACTGTTCACCTAATTGTCAGAAGGCCGACACATTTTCCCCTGGAATTTACAGGAGCTATAGCAGAGCACTGAAAATAGACATCTGGAACAGCCGCGCTACACAGACTTTACTTTTTGCAAAGTAAAAACTAAACCAAATTGGATTGAGACTCAGAGACAGGACCAGCTTATTACCGTAGAAGTAGCACTCTTAAAATGTAAGGCTAAGTGACTGCTACCTTTGGATTTCAAGGCTTTAAAGGAAGTCACACAGCTTCAGAGACTTATTTTTATTTAGAATTCCCCTTTCACTAGGCATAAAGGGGAAAGTTCTTCTTAATCATTGGCATGACACTGGAAACACTTGACCTATACAGCAGAGAATTGTCACCACTCTCTCTAACATACATGTCCCAGGGAAGGACAGACAGCAAAAGGGCCCACGAAAAGGATGTTTAAGTCCTTTGCTGTCATACTTCCAGAACATACTATTTAGAAAGTAACTTCCCTGTCAGGTCAAACAGAGCCTGCAAAACCAGTTTAATCATCTCCTTGTCTCTAATCTATTTGAGTGGTTCATCAAGCCAGTTCTTAACATTGCATATTTCAGAATGTATAGCTACATTTGAATTGCTACTGGCTATCTAGTTTACTACTTACTTTTTTTTAGAAGAATTAACAGTCAGATTAAATAGGTCTTATTAAAAATAAGTCACTTACTATGAACTACACCTCAGCAATTTAACTGGAAGAGCATCAGTGGTTTCTATTTCAGCAGCATCTGAAGTGACAGCTGAATGACTTAAATATAGAAAGAGCAAAATTTGCTAGCAAAGTCCTGTGTTCCAAATACTGGATTTCAGTATGGTATTTACAGTGGAAGCACACCAGTAAAAGCAAGCACAATGCGCGTCCTCATGCAAGGCAAGAATTAACAGAAGAAAAATTTAAAGGCACAAAAGTAAAGAAACTCATCACAACACAAAAAAAAAGCAAGGAGACAAGAACAGGAAGGCTGAGACACAGATACTCGTTTTCCCTCTCAAATGACATTTTTATGGTTTCTGAGCAAAGGCGTGGCTACCCTACTTCATAGTCCACTAGTTTCTTAAGTCAGAACTACTGAATAGCATCTATATTTCTACATCTCACAATCCCTCCACCTTCTTCATCCTTGCTCCTCTGCAGTGCCAGGGTAACTGTTTACACAGCCTCATGATGAACTAGCAGCTGGTTTAAGATGGCTCAAAGTCCTTCTGCCATGTTATTTTAACCCTGAACCAATACCCCAGTCCAATTCAACATGCAAAGGCAAAAAGGACAAGTGAAAGTACTGTGAGATAAAGTAAGTAGCCAAGGATAAAGGAAATTAAGCTTTTGGCAGCAGGGTCAGCTTAATGCCATAGTTTCATGTGCAGTTCTGTCATCTGCGCTTGTCTAAGACAGACCTGTCTTTAGGCAGATCCACGCTCTATGGCAAAGCTGAACAACTAACTCTGTGGCCAAACACTATAATTTCAGCACCAGTCCATTACCTCACCACCCCTCTGAGAGGGATATAATAAAATTATATTCATATTTGTGCAACTCGTATGATGCAGGCAACACTTTTTCCCCTTGAATGCTTAGTTTTGCAGCTAGACAGCTTCCAGCATCGTGAAGGTTCTGCCTTTAACATCGTAACTCAATGAGCAGCAGACAAGGCTAAACTAAAACAGCCTTGCTTACAAGAGGCCACAGGCAGGAGCTCTGTGGGGGGGCAGGGTGCCCCCCCTCCCCCCCCCCATTTTTTTTTTTTAGGAGGGGGGGGCTAGGATACACTGCTACATCAGATTTGAGGAAAGTCTCCTGGAAAGGATTAGTCAAACCTCTTCTGGAGAGCTCGACAGCCCCACAGAAAAAGCTGCCTTCTGTTTGGGTTGTAAGGAGCACAAACCAGGCAAGAGATTAGGTGTGAAAGGTGACAGCAACACAGCTCATTCTCATAAGCATTTCAAATATGCCAGTTTCTAAAAATAATGTACAACAAGTGCAGATACAGTAAGGGAGAAAACACTATGTACCGTTTGTCAGCAAAGAGATCATTCTGCAGAACTGGAAGTCCTTGGAGGGCAAAGACAGAACTGCAAGGCTTTTGACCATAAAACAGATGGGCTTGCTAGGAAAATTACATTAGGCGGGGGGAGATTTGGAGGTGCCCCAAGATCCTTTAGACCATCATGCCTAGAAATCAATTCAAGTTTGCCCTGCTACAGAATTGATTCCAGCAAGAACAGGCTGCCACCACAATCACTACTAGAGGCAGAAAAATGAAAGGCCAGAAAAGGAAGTAAAAGGCAGGGCTAAGTACAACTCACAGCGTATCCTCAGTAAAGGATTTATTCATTTACTTAGGGGGAAGTGCTGCAGCACACCAAAACAGAGGGTAATCTAATGGAAGCTGCAGGCTTTCTTGCTGTTTTGCATTAGGCTTCCCTTCCTAGGAGGGCAGTTGATACCAGAGACGGCTTACATCTTATACACAGCTTGTGACATTGTCTGTGACTTAAACAATTATTCCCTTCATAATTTTTTTTTTTAAACTAGAAATACCAAGACTTAATATAAACACAAAGTTTAACACAAAGCTTTTCCTAGCTTTGTTAAGTGTTTCGAATAGGCTCATGTAATATGACCAACAGTAAGGAGGTTTCTGAAGTCATTTCAGGTGCATCAGAGTGAACCTAGAGTAGCATATTTCAACCTGTATTTAACTCATACGTTATTATAGTTCCGCTGTCTCCTTGCAATATTTTAGCAAGAACCCAAACCACATTGGGTAAAGTGTCCCATAAAACCTGTGTGTTAGCTATACTTACTTGACAATGTTAAGTAAACATACTGCATTTAGATATACATTACATTCCTAGAGACCAGTTTTCAGACATCCAACATACTCTAAGTAAGTTCCAGAAAGAGTTTTCCACAATGCTCGGCAGAAACACTGCAGCATTAATTACCTTAACACTAATAATAAAAAAGTTTGGACCTTTACCATTACTACTACTGCACATCTGCTTCCCTTCACAACCAAATCACCTGCAGCATTTCTCTTTCTACAGCCTAGAAAGTTCTTAACCACAAAACTGCATGTGAAAGTTCACTCTTTAGAATCAGTACAGACAAGAAAGCGGTAGGCTATGCATGCTTTAATTCAAAGGTGTGGGGTTTTTGTTTTAAAAGCACACAAATGAGAACTAAGATGTCATTTATATACTATTTTGAAGACACCCAACACGAATTATATTCAGGCGGTAAAAATCAAAGCACACGTTTTAAGTCCCCCAAATTCTCAGACCTTGCTGCTGCAGTCTCCTCATCCGTACTTCACCTTTGGCCTCCCTCACTGTTTGATTACCACATCTTCCCCACCTGTTGGGCCTCCAGTTCTGCGCCTCGCACTCCCCTTTCCAGAGACTTCTACTTGCCCTCACGCAGCCAGAACCAGGCCACAGGCTGTGCTCCGCACCCACCTCCCCTTACAGCTCTGCGGGGCTGCCTACTCATGGTGAGCGTTTTTTGGTAGCTCAAGACTATTTCGACACGTTAGCGGCCGACGTTAGAGGCAGCCAGGGAAAACCCAAACCACAGGCCACCCCCGCCAGCCCACATCCACATCCACCTCCGACCCCCGCGT
>NW_008824658.1:2464248-2476024 GCF_000699105.1 Pygoscelis adeliae
TCTGCCTGTGCGGCTGGAGATGCCGGGGGGGCTCACCCGGGAGGTCTGTCCGGGGAGGCTGCAACAGCCCCCGGTGCCTGAGCACCACGATACTACACAGCAGATTCACCCACTTCCGTCTTTTCTGTCCTTGGCTCCGTGGAAGGGGTTGTCAAGTTTTCCTGCCTATTCAGAAGATCGAGCACATGTAGTATTTTTTGCTCAATTACAAGCTGAAGTTTAAGAAAACCATGAAGTTTGACACACACTCCAACGCGTTTAGAGCGCGACAGTGCTGCTGAGGCAGCCTCTTGTTTAAAGGCCTTTTGTAATATCGGAAGCTTTAAGCTGTGCTATAATTTCCAAAATTAACATCATGTCTTTCTGTAGAGGTGAGATACTGTGTAAGCGCTCGACATGTACACATCCAAACAAGTACAGAAGCACAGGGAAATGCCAAAATAACTCTCCCTGCTGTACTGACTGGGAGGGAGAGGCCAGAGGAGGTAACTGGTTCGCATCAGAGCACGCAAGTAACTGTCAGAGCAAGATTAAACTTCAGGAGTCCCCGTCTCCTCCTGTGTACACACGGCAGTGTGGGATGGCAATGAACGAGGTCTTCTGGTGAGGAAAGCAGAGTCCTGTTACCCTATCAGTAATACCACTTTTAAGTTGTATCTGAGCTGCTCCAGCTGAGAACAGTTAAATGGGAAGCTGTATCGGAACTACCCAGTTTAAAGCAAGCTCCTGTGTGGTCCGTGGGCTGCAGCCTGTTCCAGCAGATAAGAGGTGCTCTGTAGGAATACCAAATTCAGTATTGCTAGGAGGGGTGCGAAGAAGAAAGAAAGACGAGGGAGGGGGTTTTGTAAACATAAATCGGTTTTGAGTTGATGCAATGAGTCAGCAACATAAGTCTCCCCACAGAGAAAATTCCACCGTGTTAGGACAATGCAAGCAGGGCCCCGGCGCTCAGAAATAAGGCTCAGCATAAATTAAATCAGCAAATCCCTGTTTACACTGAAGTTTGGAATCAAATGCTCACATTTTTCCAGAAAGCCACCAAGCTGGCTCCTAAACCTCCCTGTTGACTGAGCTATACCCAGAGACTGAACAGAAGGTGCAGACAGACAGGCAGGGAAACGGCCACAAACAACAGTCAGCACAGGAGATACCAAGTGCTTTAAATAAGAAACTAAAAACACCACGGAGGAATACTTTAAAGGGTAACAAATCAGTATCATTTAGCAGGCTCCCTCCCCGGTCTAGGCAAAATCCAGTTTTCCACCAAATATCTTTCAAGCCTCTCTTTTGAAACAGGTTATTAACTCCAACATAACTCGCAGGACAGCATGATACTACTGCTGCAATCACACAAGCACCGGGAAGTCAAATATACACACGCATGCCTGTCACACATGCCCACCCTTTCCCAAAAAAGAAGACATTCCTTCCTTTTACAACCTGCTGAATCATGGCACAGGCAGGCAGCCCTGAAGCCCGCTCCTGCCTGTGCTGCTTTGTCATCGAGGGGAACAGAACAGTGTAAGTTAAAAAAAAAATATAGAAGCTGCTAAAAGCATATCCTATGCTGTGATTTTCAAGATGTTTGAACTTAGGTAAAAGGAATACAAAATCAACACGAGAGAGAGATAAACCAGAAAGAAAAAAGAAAGAGGGATAAAGGGAACAGAAGAACATGCACGGAGATTTAACTGCTTTGGCAGCCAAGAAGGTGGTATTTTTAGACCAGACTATGGAGTGCCAGGGCAGGGGTGATGAAAAAAAGAGGGACGGCAGATACCGCATGGCAAACACGACATTGTCAAGGAAAACCATTTAGGTGTGTTCAGCCTTTGCCGCAGGAGATTTGCCTCATTCTACTGATAAACACTTGGGGAGCGTGCTGTTCTCTGATTTTGGCAGTAAATTTGGAAAGGCAGAAAACGGGCAGTGTGGTGAGGCTGGCAGAGCCTGCAGATGCAGAACTCAGAGGTGAGAGGTAATCGTCAGTTTGTAAGTGAACCACAGCTTTGAATAATTGTATTTTTGGGAACTTTTCTTGCCCTGACTCTTACCAGACAGAGAAACCTCCCGCGCTTTCAGCCGGTACTTTCCATTCTTAATTCCCTCTAACCTCGATCTCCGAAGAATTCCTCCTTAATCCCTGCAGGGCATTGCCACATCGCTAGCGCTCTCCTTGCATTTCAAACATCGGTAGTAGATCTTTTCAGACTCATTCTCCTCTGGAAAACTGGCGAGAAGTGTGGAAAATCAAGCAGGTCAGAGTTGCGGGACATTAGTGACACCACACTGACAGATAGCAGGCAGTCAAGGCAGATGACCAGTGGGAGAACGCTGACTTTTGCTCTTTCAAACTTTGAACTGCAGGAGGGAAGGCAAGCTCACATCTCTGTACGGGGCAATGTCCATGCGCCCTGGTACGCTTTCCATGGAAAACACATTTCTTTACAATGACAACTCTGGAGAGCACTCCTGAGAAAAGATACACTGACGTTATCAAAACGGGTGGGCTAAGTGTCTAAAGGAAATAATAAAGTCCTGCCGTTTTCAAAGCTAATAAACGCGAATGTAAGAAGTGTTAGAAATAAATTGTAATAAGAGGTGGCAGATAAGTAGAAAAAGGAAAAAGCAACAGAGAACCAGAGGCAGAGCACTAGCAGATGGATGGGAGGAGACGGGGAGGCACAGTACTGAGGTGGAAGAAGATAACCCATCCACCTGATACCATTCGCACAAGCTAGGAAGTGCCCCTGGGAACAGGAACTTTACAGAAAACTTCTGGGACCCAGAAGCTCAGAGTTACCCCAGACAAGACGATAGGTGCAAGTTTGGTCTGGACATAAGCTAGGGAAATCCTGATGGTTTCCATGGGTTGTACACAGCTTTTGTGGCTCCCTTAGGCATTGCACCAGTTTGCTGGGCACCGTTTGGTTCCCACTGTGCCCCTTTCCACCAGTTCTTTCACAGACCAGAGGCAGATTTGCTTGAGAGTGGCCCTCAGATATCCCCAGAATTGTGTCCTCCCTGAGGGTCTCACACATTTTTATCTGAGCATGGCTGCAACGCATGCAACAGGAGTTACTCCCTCAGTAGGGAAATGCAGATTACCCTTCGGATGCCAACACAGCATCTCCCAACCAGCTAAAGACTGCCAGCAGTAACAACAGGCTACCACCACTTTAGTGGCCTGAGTGCATCAGCAATGCCCAAAACTTTTTGCAAAGCACAGAATCCTCATTTCACACAGCTCGCTGGGAGCCAGGGCGCAGAGAAGGGCTGTGAGTGTTATTAGCAATGAGGCCAAAAGAGAGAACGCTGTGCTGAAACAGAAAGTCTTTCCGCTTTAGCTCACGCGTTTCAGATCAGCCGGAGCCGATAGTGACTGAGAATAGCTGCTCTCCCCCAGCTGCTTAGTGGTTCCGTGCTAATTCCTCTATGACCGGTGTCTGTACAGCAACACGCAACCCCCGCTGTGAGTCGGTACTGCCTTGCATGTGGCCAGCCAGGGGGCTGTCTGCTTCAGGGCTTGTTGTTCGTTTGTTTGTTTGGAAGCAGTTGTTTTGCCAAGGAAGCTTTTGTTTGTTTATTTTGAAGAACAAAAAACATTTTCAATTCTCAGTGGTCAAGTTTCCAAACGCCTTAAGTTTTGACAGACTGATTGGGTGCAATTAATGGCAACTGAAATTCCACTAAAATGTAGAACATCACAGGGAGAAAGGAAAGAGGTTTATTATTTAGGAGAGAGAAGGGCAGGACAACTTCCTGACTGGCTCTATGAAAGAATGAAGGCAGGAAGTCTCTTCTCCCATGCCAACTTGTGACTGCTCCAGGGCATGGCGAGGCCCCATGGCCAGCATTCCCCAGAAGCCCTGCACCCCGCTCACCCCTTGGCTTCAGAGGACACGAACACCTCCAGCCCTGCACGAGAAGCCAGGCATCTGGGGCCAAATGCAGCCCTGGGGTAACTGAGCTGGCTTCAGCACAGTGCTCCCCCTCAGCAGCTGCCTGCCTGCCCCACCACGTCCTCTTCTTAAAAAACAGCAAAAATCGTGGTAGAGCCGCTGCATTCCTGACATGCCACATAAACAGCACAAGGCCACCTCACACCCCTGGCCCATCCTAATCCTGACTTGCTGAAGTCAATAAACAGGGAATTAGCAGCACTTAACTCGGTGACCTCTCCGGACCTGCCACTCTCCCTCTCGCAACCATAAGCTCCTGGCGCTGAAGAGGCTGGATCGCAGGAGACAAATACTTCAGTCATTTCGGTGGGTCTTTGTCCGTGGTGGATGGCCCAGGTGGGAAACTGAGCTTGGCAACCTCTTAAAATGCCATCAAGAGCTCTGTAAGTCAGTAATGTGCAGGAGGGACTCGCTTCTGAGAAAGAGCCCTGCCGGGGTAAAACCCTTCCTAGAAACAGCTCCTTCCCTGCCATGCATGAGATGCGAGGGAGAGCGCATGCCTGCAGGGAGGGTCACAGCACAGCTGCACTGCAGCCGCGGTGGCTGCAATCGGCCAACAAGGATTTAACGTGCGCTCACTGTATCCCTATTAACCACTCGGTCATACATTGGAGCTGCAGGGCAGTGACTTTGCACATTTAGCTCCCCCTCCGAAAACAACAACAGTGCTGGAGAATCCCTGCTCAAGGGAGTAGTGCGTGCCAGGGGTGGTCCATGCCTGTGCTCACCCCAAGAACTTTTCAGCAGATGGAGAGGCAAGGTAAGTCTGTGTGTGCTGAGAATTTATGTCCATTTCTCAGTTAGAACTTAAATTTGTTGGTAATCAGGTGAAAATATTTCCATATAAATTGGAAATGACTTAAGTGCCATTTCCTGACACCAGCTTCTAATTAAGCTCACAAACCCACCAGAGGCCCTGCAGAAGCTACAGTCACAGCAGCTCCGGTCCTTGCACAGCCCCTTGGCCTGGCCAGCAATGTTCCCTCCCGGCTGCCTTGCCAGGGCTGGTTTCAAATCCCTGAACTGCATACGGTGTCTGTGTTTCCTTCTACCACCTGGGGCATTGTCTGACTTAACTATGCCTGGTGGAGATGTGTCCTGTGCAGCCAGAGACATTCTGCCCAAGGAGCGGCCTGAAGATCTCCGGCACATTCGTCCCAGGCTGGGATCTCTCCCTTTGCAGGCAGGACACCGCTTGCTGCACCTGGGGGACTGCAACCCCCCCAGCTAAAGCACCGCTGATGCGTTTGCTGCCCCGTGGCTGCTTGTGCATCCCGGCTCCTGGAGACCATCCCCACCTTTCCATTCTGACATTTATATTTTCCTGTCTCGTATAGCTGTTATTCAGAAAAATTTCTGATGCACATTTATTTCCCAAAGAAAATGATAACAAGTCTCTCTTGGTAAGCTGCAACCCCCTGTGCTTTTCTAAGGACAGCGAAGGGGGCTGAACGAGAGGACTATAACCAGGCGCAGCGGAGGGAAGGGCTCCTTCTGGTGTTTCTCCCAGGGGAAGGTCCGGCTGAACACCCACTGTTCACATCTGCAGCTCCCCACTGCCTTCTGGTGGCAAAAATGCATTAAAATCTCCCTCCCGGCCCGGGCTTCTCCTCCCGAGCCGGCGCTAAAAGCCTTGTGCTGGGTGTTTGGTTTGGGGCGCGGTGTCGCACCCTTCCCTGTGTCGCCTGGCCCTCCCCTCCCTGCAGAGTTGCTCTGAAATTCCTCCTCTTTTCTGCAGAAGAAGGCTCCATTCTGTGTCAGAAAGGAAGGTGGGAAATAAGCAAGCCCTGCGTTTGTAAGGGTTTGACTCTGCCTCCAGGGATGAGACGTGCCTCCAGCATTGCTCTGCCTCGTGGGGGCTCTCAGCTGCTTTCTTTGCCAATGGCCCCGAAAAGTGCAGGCACCTCTGAGGCTCTCTCTTGCTCCAGCTGCCCAGCGCTGGTTGGGAATGGTGAACGGATTTCCATCCCTGGTCGCCAGGAGCAAACCAACCAGGAGTGAAGGGTTTAGAGGATTTGCTGCTGCTTGTATTTGTGATAGTCATCTCCCAGGAAAGGATTAGCTGCTGGGTTTGGAGGTGGTCCCGTGCCTGCCTGGCTTCTGAAGTCCAGCAGGAACAACGTGTGTGCTAAGGACTTTGTCACCGCTGGAGCGACCGGCTGCCAAGCCGCGCTGTAGCCAGGGACGGCAGCAAAGTCAGCATGGATGCGGCAGCAGGACGGAGAGGAGGATCACCACTAGCCCCTACTTCCAGCCTATTGCATGGAGCTGCGTGCAGTGAAGGCGACCTCGGCAGGTCTAACCTGGTGGTCTGCCAGAGTTTTCTGTGGGAATAGGCTGCATTTTCCTGTGTTGCTGTGGCTGACAAAACCAAGAGAACGTTACAGTGCTGTATGCATTCCCCCCCCTCATTTGAATGGTTACAGAGGAAAATTTCCTTTGGTTTGCTAGTTCTTGTCAGTCTGAACTCTTGCCTGAAAACATCTGGTAATGGGCAAAAGGTGTGCCCTGTGGAGAGGTACTGGAGGTTTCGTTCATGAGAATATATTTATATTGTACCTGAGCCGACTGCTCCCAGGAGCTCCCTGCAGTGTAGGGTGAACCTGAGACACAGCCTGTGGTGTCCATATTGTCTTTGTAGACATCTGAAAACCCTTTGGATGGGAAGTCAAAGCTGTCCATGTCACCTGCAAGTGCCCGTGAGAGCTCTGCCGCTCTCCCCGACGTCAGCTCGAGGGCTCTGCTTTGGAGCTGCTTGCGCATGACAAAGTGGAGACAGGGACCTGATGACTCTGTTTCTCCTTGTATTAACACCAAACATTTCTGTCCATCCTGACTCAGACCAAGGCAATAGTAGAGCCTGTCCTCCAGGCTTACCTACCGAGTTCAGATTTTACTGCTGTTTGATTAGGGGGGAATGAAAGGAAAAGATGCTTAGTGTTATTTCAGAATTCAATGAACTTTTTTTAAAGCAGATCTAGGCAAGGACATGTGAACCAAAGAAGATGTAAGGGAGAATCTGGAATCCACTGGGTTTTCTTCCGGTTCAGAGTAAGGAGAGTGATTAGCGTGGCCATAAGGGCGTGGTGTTCTTGCTATTCTTTGCCATCTTAAGCTTAGCCTAGCCCTTGTTTTCAGTGAAGCAGGCTGAAAAGCTGGAAATTATTAAAAAATCCTAAATGTAACACGGCTGTTCTAATAATGTTTCCAGGGAAAATGGTGAGTCACGGATTGAAAAGCAGCACTGTGGCTGTGTGCAAGTGCAAAAACTGGTGCAGTATTCTCTGCAGAGTTAGAAGATGCAGAAACTTTCTAATGTAGAGATCCAAGAGACTGTGGAGCTGGGGATTTATTTCAGAACTGACTGGCTATTACAAAATCAAACAGAAGTTAGGGGATGAGAGGCCTCCTTTGATGTATGGGCTGATAGGAAAATGAAGGTAGTCTAGAGGCAGTCACAGAAAATGTCTGCTTGACATGAGAACGAAAGGAACGGTTAAGGTTACACAAGTGAAACATGACAACCTTTGCTCTCATTTTCAAGTCAAATAGCTTAGAGTTAGATCTTATCACTCAAGGCTTGAATTAATCATGGGGTAAGTATTATAGCTGAAAGAAATAGATCAAATTATAAAGGCAAACTGCTACTAAGCTCAATGGAAACTCGAAAGAGTGAGGAGGAATGAAGAGATAGATCTGATTAATAAAAATATCAGCTGTGCCTCAAGGAATGTTGCTATTCTCAAACACAAATTCCAGAGTCAAAAATACGGTGCTTTAGTTTTCATCAAGAAACCAGGCTAGGTAAGAGCTGGAATTCTTTAACCCCGCCGAGATGAACAGGCTTGCAGCTGAGCTGCCCCCTCGTTTGCCGTCTTAGAAACTGTGGATTATAACTATCCAGTGCGTATCAGAAAAGCTCACTATTTTGGTTTTACAGTTCCAGTTCATTCCTTTCATTTATTCTAAACATTTCCCCCATTAGACTCTCCTTTTTGCAAGTGTCTATATGTGGAACTGGAATCAGTCGCTGCCTTACTTTATAAAAGCACATCATTAGCTTCCTTTGTTACTTGGGGATGTTTTAATCTAAGACTTTGTCCTGTGGACAGGTACGTTTTTAATCTGTCCATCAACTCAGTGACAAGGGTCTTTCCTTTTGTTCCCGCTGGACAACCCCTATCCAAGGTACAAGTGGACTGAGCTGCAAGCTTTCTGTAATCCTAGATAGGTTTTTGTTAGAGGTTGTTTTCTGATACCATTTTACAAGGCAGCAAAAAGAATCAAAGAGATCCTCCTCCCTTTATGAATATAAAGATGTAGATCTGAGGCAAACTCAGAAAAATCTCCAACTTAAATTTAACATGATTACTAAACCAGGGTCTGCTTTACAGCTCTTCATAGAGCCCGTCAGGCACCTCACCCCCTCCCCTGGACCCAACCACAGCCGCTCGCCCCAAGCCCAGCAGCTGGAAACACATCCAAGAGCGCAAAGGAGGCAGCAAAGGTTTGTTCCTTCACGCACATCAGAAATCCTGGCAGTGAGTTGGCTACAAGGCTCAGAGCCCAGAGGCAGCAGAACAAAGGGAAAAGAGGGAAGAGGACGGACAGAGGGAGGTAGAGAAGAGGTGTGGGACAGGGAGCCAGAAAATAGGGTACTGGGAACAAAAGAGGGACAGGGAACCACACAAGGTTGTTGAGAGAGAGATAAATGGAGCGCAGCGAGGAGGAGGATGGGGAGATGGAGTGGAGAACCACAGGAACAGGGAGATGGAGCGATAAAAGGGGGGGGAGGGCACGGAGCAGGGGGGAGAGATGGAAGGGACCCAGCAGGACAACAGGAACGGCAGAGAGGGACAGAGAGAATGAGAGACACAGACAGGAGACAGAGAACTGGATAGAGGGAGACAGAGAGAAAACTACAAAAGGGGAACAAAGCTGAATTAAAAAAAATAGAAAGGACAGGAAGCTGGATAGAGGCAGTCATAGAAAGAGACATTAAAAAGCGACAAACACAGGAAAGAATTAAAAAATAGAGAACGTAAGACGATGCCCCACCCCACTGAACCTTTTCTCAAATATTTTCCTATTTCTGCAGGCCCCACGTACTTTGGTTCATTTTATTTCTGGGCTGTATGCATAGGACTGATGATTTCCAGAAATAGAAGCAGAAGCAGATTCAGTCCAGTCTAAACATTCTTTGAACTAAACCAAACGGCCTGTAATAGATAGCTGTACTTTTAGACACCACCTCAGAACCAGAGAAGTTACACTGTCATAAAAAAGGGGGAAAGCCATGCATTCAGGCTGAGGGGGTTGAACAGCATGCTGCAGATGGTGGGAGGTTGGAAAGAAATAGTTAAGATGATTAGACTGTGCTTAGTGTTGCAAAGTGTGCTATTATTTTTAATTTTGAGGTCAGTAGAAAATAGATTCTGACATACATTTCTTGTGTGCTGTGTGAGTTCTCTCCTCAGCATTCCTATGCACCATCTTACCTTTGTGTCACGTCAGCTTTGCTTTTGCTTTGTAGCTCTCTGAGAAACCCAGTTCTAAATGCACTTTCCTCCACCCCCATTGCTCTCTAACAAACCCAGCTCTAACTGTGCCTTTTTTCCCCCTTTTGTTTTGTTTTCTTTTTTTTTTGGGGGGGGGTACATGCAGGGAAAAGGCCGTACTTCTGCCACTCTTGGGAGGCAGGAGAGATGACGATGCTCCCTGACAGAGGACAGAGCTGAGGAACGGTCCGCCTGGGCTGGGTAGATGGCAGCGCCTTTTCTCAACTCCCACATCAGAGCAGAGATGCAGGTGAGCACTGAGGAGGGACAAGCAGGCAGGAGCAGCAGCAGAGTGAGAGAGAAAATTCCCAGGTGTATGCTACTTACGTCTAGTTTTTAGTGCAAGTGATGAATTTTCAGCACATCCTCGCAGCTGCCCCTTCAGGACTCATGGAGAAGGGAGAGGCTGGCCACCCAGTGAAGCCCAGCTCTGCTCCCCTAAATTGTTGTACTGTTCAGTTGCTGCCCTGATCTGGCTGGTACCCCTGCAAAGTGTTTGGGATTTCTGCTGCCTCTCCTTGCCAGCCACAGACCCTGAGTGCATTCATCAGAGCAGTTGCTGAGTTACATCCCACTGCCTTCCCTGCAGAACTGGGGACCCTTTTTCAGCCCTTGCCCTCTTTTCTCAGCTTGTTGGCCATTCATTTATCAGTTCCAGCACTGATCCTGACTCCAGCTCACCCTGGCTCCTCCCATGAGCACCCAACAGTAGCTAAACGTCTCCTCAAGTATGCGTGGAAGAGACACACAAGTGACCCAGCACAGGCCCTCTGGAAGCATCTTATTTCCATTTTTTTCCTCTCCTGACATGACTAGATGACTTAGGAAAAAGCTGCTCTTCCTAGGGCCCCACTGCATTTCTTCTCTTCTTTCTTAAAACTAGATAATGCCTTTCATAAAAGAAGCTGGAAAAATGTTTGATATGAAGCTCATCATTCTTTAGGAATTGCTGACTATGGAAACACCTGGACTGTCTTTGATAGGTGAGAGAGATAAGAGTACCTTTGCACAGCATATTTCTCTTCCATGGGGCTCGCTGAGGACGTGAGTAATTGGAAAGAAAGTAGCTGAATTGTTGAGGCTAATAATATTTATTTAAAAAACTGCATGCAAACCAGTGACAATCAGCATGGTATAAAGTTGCCTGCATCACCTGTTAATCAGAATCATCTGCCAATAAAAAGGGGAAGAAGTAACTTCAGCACCCCAAAGGTTTGAATTCCTACATAAAGGGGTGCGGATGTTACGATGTGTAAGCCTGTAAGTTTTTTGTATTGAATGAGAGAAAAGAGCTGTCCTGATACATAGAGACTCTCTGTGATTGCAGGCAGGTTGGATTCAGCCAGGTGCAGATGGGGTGTTTCTCTGTCCAACAGGGTCTGTCTCACTCCCCGGGCTAATAGCTTCTCCCGCTGGAGAGGCCAGCGGGGTCCTGGCAACTTACTCTTGACTGGGGGAAGCAGCACCAAGAAGATGGGCAGCTGTGCTCTGCAGCGGGTGAAATGGGATTGGGTTTCAGGTACACCTCCCCTCCATGATTTTTGCCCAGATGTTGGGGTAGCATGAGGAAACACTGCCTCCCTTCCTCCCAGGTTAGTCCCCGGCTTTCAAGACTAAGGTCAGGTCTTCATCCTGGAAAGGAAATGGATGGGCTTCTCTGTCCGTAAACTGCCAACAACATGCAGAGGTAGCTCAGGATTTGACAGGTCTCATTTGCAATGAAAAGCAGCTGAGATCCCTTTCTCCTCCCGCTACACAACAAACTCTGTCTGAACAGACACGGCTCTCCCCTGCTGTGGTCCCCAAGGACCTTGCGGTGGAGTGGGGAGAAGAATTTTTATCATTATTTGACAAAGTGGGAGCTGAAGTCCCAAGAGATTTAAGCCCCTTGGTGATTTTTGAAGACCCTCTGGAGAGCTGTGTGTAGCTCTGGGTTTAGACACCTCTGACAGTTTGACAATTTGACTTCCTTGAGATTATGCAGAAAGTTTAGCAAAGAAGAGACAATTAAAGGCAGCCTTCTCAGTTGCAGCATAGCACGCTGCCCTAAAGTCACTCTCCCTACTTTTTGCAAGGCAGCACAGGGCTGGCGCTCTGTGTCTCTTGAGTTCTGTCCTGGTTTTGGCTGGGATAGAGTTAAATTTCTTCCTAGTAGCTGGTACAGTGCTGTAGTTTGGATTTAGCATGAGAATAACGTGATAACACCCTGATGTTTTAGTTGTTGCTAAGCAGTGTTTATACTAAGTCAAGGACTTT
>NW_008824658.1:2478508-2482342 GCF_000699105.1 Pygoscelis adeliae
TGAATCCATAGCACCCACTCCCCAGCCACTCTGTACTTTGCTCCATAAAGACAACCTCTGTTTGAATGGCCTTTGCAAACGAGCACTTGAGATGGACGCATTTCCAGAGTGCTGAACACAGAAAGCGGTGAAAACTTTAATGTTCTTGGAAAGACCGGAATACCACACAGAAAAAATGGATTTTCATGTAAAAAGTGATTTCATTTTATATCTTCTCCAGAGTTCCTAGTGAAACTTTCCCATTACTGAAGGGAAAAAAATACAAATCAGGCAAGGTTATACATCAGCAGTGAAACATGCCCTTCATAGTGTGGTTGGGACCTGTCCTTGCGAACTTGACTATGGTCCTAGCATTTCATTTTTGCAACAACAGAGAAAATTATATTGTTTAAAGAGCACTGCAACAAAGAAGAAAACATTGAAAGGACAAGATGGCCACAGATATAAAATGAATTAAAAGCATCTGTAAAAGTTTCTTTCCGTAATCAAAATAACTTTTCTTTTTGGGGAGTAATTTTAATTTTTTTAAATTGACATAATCTGTACAAAGATTAACCTTTCAACAGAAATCATTTTAAAAGGCTGTTTTTACAAGGAGAAATGGGTCGCTTAACAAAACATCAGTCTCCTGCAAACTGCTGAGCCTCTCCTCAGAGAGCAGCATGCAAAGCTTTTGGGCCAGCCCTGCAGCGGAGAACAGTGATTTGCAACCCCAGGGCTGCTCGGCACCTCGTGAAAGGCGCTCTGCTCCGCACAAGTTCAGGGCCCCCAGACAAAGGGGAAAACAGAGCCTGCCTTGTGACCCTGTTCAGGGGAACAGCGTCATTGGTGCTAGCGGGCAATTCTCCTGGGACAAGGTACCATAAGCAAGTTTTATTTTGCACTCTGTGTTTTGCACACTTACCGTGAGATTCCCTATTCAGCCTCCAAGAGTGGGATTTTCAAGAGCTTTCTGCAGTGGCCTCCTCACAGTCTGCTTTTCATTGGGGACTTCGCTCCCAGAAGAGCCTATCTGAAGAGCGAGCTTGCATAGCTCGAGACATTCTCCTGCCCACCTTTTGAGCCAGCCATAAAAATAATGCGCGGGCATCAGATACGACATAATTAGATGGGAAGCAGAGCCATTTATCGATTAATAGTATTTCAAAAAGCAGAACAGGTGGGAAAAGCCCCCCTGCTGATTTGAGATTAAAAGGGTGATTAATAACATGAGTTGGAAATTATTTTGAGGTCCCTACTAATACAAAGTTACATACAGAAATCATTGCCTGTGTGATTAATACATTACTGATGCTAGACATGGCTTTATGCAGAAAGTTTCATTTACAGATACAAATGCAAAACAAGTCGTGACCATAAAATGTCTCCCTTCTATATGGCTAACTGAAGAGAACACTCCTAGCGTAGAGTTGGAAGAGGTAGATCACATTTTCCTTGGAAGATTGTACCTATTCTACACAATACGGTTCATGACAAAGTCTGGCTGTATCCCAGTCAAAACCAAGTGTAACATATTCACGCTCGTTCTCAGGTGATGCTTTTAAGGTCACCTCCAGGCTGTCTCATCACAGCACTGGAAAGCATTGCCTACAGCTTCAGTCTCAGAGTGACTCTGAGCACGGCTGCCCCAGACTGCTGTGCTGGGGAAACACCTATATTTAGTTAGCGCCTCTGTTCTGGAGTGCAAAAGTTGGGAAGCTCGGCTGCCAACACCCTATTCTGGTCCGGGTGACTCTGCTACCATCCAAGGGGTGGGCCAGGGCGCGTCTGACCTCTGCATTTTCCTCTGAGGAGCCCTGTTCCCAGCACTGTTCAGGCCAGCCACCGTTCACAGACTGAGCCGGGCTCGGCTCAGTCCTGACCTTCTGCCCAAGAGCCAGCCGCTCCAACTGATCCCCAGCAAGCAGGAGGCTGGGGCTCAGCGACGCCTCACCTTGTGGGGTCCCTGTTCCCCCAGCGTTTTCCTGGGGGACTGACTGCCCTTCTCCAAGGCAGCAGTCTCATTTGCAGTGGGATGACTCCCCCAGCCCTGCTGTGGGGAGTTAGAAAGCTGCAAGGTACTTTCTCCTCTGCGCTTTGTTTGGGCAGGTGTAGTCTGGTGCTATTCTAAGGAAGGAACACGCTGTAATCCTAGCACAGGGCGATGCGGAGAGAAATCCAGCCCTCGAGGGCTACTGAGCAGCTCTCACCTTTGTACTCAGGGCAAGAGGTGCGCACCTCAAGAGCCTCAAAAATACTGTGAAGCAAATGATTTTGGCAATAAGAGTGTTACTCATCACCAGCCAGCTCACCTTGAACAAAGAAAAGGGACGCACTGGCACAAAGCTGAGGTTGCCTTGTCAAGATTATGAAATCTATTTTGCCACAAGGTCTCTACAAATTGAAGATTAGATTTAGTTAGGTTTATTGTTTCAGCTTGTGTGTTTGTTAACAGTAGCCATAGTCACGCTGAATTATATAAACAATGGACTTATCTGTGCAGCTCTTACAAAAGACGACTGTTGGAAACCACTGCATCTGTTTTTGCTTGCAGGGCCTGATGTCTACTGAAAGTCTGAGCCTGCTTCCAGCTTAGCCGGTGGCATCCCCACATGTCCTAATGACACCAGGCCCAGGAGCGGACCGGTGGATTAAAAGGTGAGCCCTACAGTACAGGCAACCTGTGCACATCACTACTTCTGCCTGTCCTTGAAGTCAAGACAGGAGCCCACACAGCTCCGCACCAGAGAGGCAGGCTCTTTTTCATTACCAAGACGCAGCCGTGAAAAGCTCTTGGTTGTCTGCAATTGTCTGTCTTTTCAGCCAGGAGAAAGGCACAGCTTTTTTCCTCCCGTTTTTAAGTCCATCCGATTTGCACACAGAATGTCTGACTTTTCTCCTGCATATGGAAGTGGATCAAATGCACCTTGATCTAAACGTACACAGCTTCACACTTAGTGCTCTGCAGATAGCAGCTGACCGTGTTAATCTATTGTAAATATTGAACCTCTGGAAATTACGGGCGGAGATTTTTCTGTTTGCTTTAGTAATAACCTAAACACCGGTCCCTGATAAGTCCTGTACCAACAGACTGGATTGTATATTCCTGAATAGCCACATCCTTCTTTGACAGAAGTTAAAAATTATAGAAACTAGTAGTGTCCTTATAAAACCTCCCACAAAAACTTGAATTAAGGATAACTCTGTAAGGACCTTATTGTCTGCTTGACATCCATCCTGCTATTTATCAGACAAAATAAAAGATTTTTCCTTGCAGCATAGTCTGTTGGCATTTCTTTATAGAAAAGGTGAGACTGATCCTTAAAGTTAGTGTACAATAGATGCCCTTGTAGGTGAGCATTCACATTCTCCTCCAGACACACTTTTCCAAAAGGAGGTTCAAGCTAAAGTCCCCGTTCTCTTGCCCATCTTCACTGCTACAGGTAGCTACCTCAGAAGGGATTTTGCTTGCTTGGTTGGCTGTAGCCAGTCCCGGAAGCTCTCTGGTTGCTTCATAACTATCACTTCTAGTCTTGCCTGCACTAGAAAGTCTGGCAGACGGGCAGTTATAAACAGCAAGCAATTACTGGTTTGGTGATGTCAATGAATTAAAATGCTGTCTGGTTGCCTTGGCCCAGGCAATATCCTTATAGCATTGGATTAGATCAGCAAATGATGAGCAGTCATACGGGTTATTGCTAATTCTCTTTCTGTGGCACGTGGCTTAGTGAAAGATCTTTTAAATAGATTGTGAGACCCCAGTGCTCCTCTTGGGCAATTGCAGGAATTTGAGATTGAGCTCCCTTAAATCCCTTTCCTGTATAATCTGCTTTTCTTTTTAATTTCTAGTGCTGT
>NW_008824658.1:2482459-2485397 GCF_000699105.1 Pygoscelis adeliae
AGAAGACCAAGGCAGTGAATAAAGTGCACAAGCTGTTACATGTAATCACTGAAACTGTACAGGGCATAGCATCAGTTCGGGATCTCTGCAGGTGCTAAACAAAAGGACTAAGTTGTGATGTAAAACTGCGATGACCAGCACTAATGTCAGGGCTTTCAAGTACCGAAGACCAAGCTCCTGTGTGCTGTGTTCAACTCTGCTTTGCCACACCAGACCCTGGATAAAAGCTACTCTGATCACGCAGAGGTAGGGGATGAATGCTGTCCTGCAGACAGAAGCGTGCGTAGCCAGGGGGCATTGAGGACTTGGGCATTGAGAATTTTCTTAATGGAAGTGGCTACCATGCAAAGTTACTAGGCAGCATCCCAGTCCTGTGCGGCGTGGAGCAGTTAGATGGATGCTGGAGAATGGGTTTGCTTAAGTGTGATGCAATGGGCAGCGGGATCCACGTCCCAGTACTGTCCATCTTGCTTATTGCCATCACAGGCACAAATCAAAAAGAGTAAGTCTACATGTTTTGCAGACAGCGCATTGAAAGCGTGATGGCTTGTGAGGGATTTGTATCACTAAGAAAGCAAGTTTTCCTTAAAACAAACACTGAATGCGCCTCGCTGGAAGAGGGCAGTGGAATTATGTCAGGAAACTGGAAGCGGTGAAATACTTCTTGTGTAAGGGCTACAAGAAATCCTCAAATTACAGGAGGTTCTCTCTGCCTTTTTCCCCAGCAGAGGTCCAGGGTACAGGTAATACAGCTCTAACCAGGAGCTCAATAACCGCCCGGTGTCACTCGGTGAATCCTCTTCTTGTCAGAGCACTTACAGACAACATCCATCTGGCCTCCAGCTTTCAGGAGGCGGATAGCCTGCAAAGTAACATCACTTAATTGCCATTTCAGCCTCCCAGTGGTTAAAAGCAAGGGTGTGCAGGCAAGTTTGGTATTTAGCACTGTTTCTGGTCATTCTATTCTTTTACACAATTGCATCATGCAACCATTTCGCACCCTAAAAATAAATCCAGCTGGTTTTAAAGCAACTCCTTTGTCCCAGTATGGGATTGCTCACCACTCTGTGACTGCTGAGAGGCAGTTTCTCACATTTTGTGAAAGCTCCCTGTCCTTGATGAGCTCATCAACTGCTTCTCAAAGGCCTCTGGGAAGAGCAAGATTTTCTAACTCAGAGCCTCTGTCTGTCTGTCTGCCTGTCTGTCCTGGCTTCCCATGACACAGCCCCTACCTGCCTGCCTCTGTGGGCCAGCACCCCCGTAGCTGGAGAGGCTGAAGTTGCCCAGAAGATGCTGGAAGAAGACGGATGCCAGGATGGGTGCCTGGTCCCAGTGGCCCCTCTGGGACTGCTCTTGGCCCAGCTTTGCAAGCCAGGAGTGGGGACAGAAAGGGAAAGGCTCAGAAGGAGCCTCCACTTCTGGTACCTTAAATGGTGCCCCCCAACTTGAGACGCTGGGGATAGGAGTTACCTGCCCACGCTGGTGGACAGCAGAGCTGGGTCAGCCTTCATGCTGCGTCTGAGCTTGACGTGAGGCCGGAGGAGTCGCGCTCCCATGGCACCTCTCCCCAGGGACTGTCCCCAGCCCCGCTCTCCCAGCAGCTGCCACCACGGTCGAGTACGCTCAGGTTAGCTCAACCTCGGCCAGGCTCCGACACACAAACGCTACAAGAAGTAACAGCCAGTAACCAGAAACCCATCCACTCCCAGACTCCCATCTTGCCCCCGTGACCCGTGGCTGCTGCCGGCTCCCTGGTCCTGTGCCAGCAGGAGACGCGAGGCCGGCTCTGTTTAACTTCTCCTTCGGAGACGGGAGAAGGGACAGAGCCCATTCACGTTCTTCTGGACTCAGCTGTTTACATACCCGGGCAGCCTCTTCACACTGCTTACGCTGCACTTGCAGCCTCGCAGCTGCAGCACAGTGTGTGTACCCCTTGCCGCAGCAGCCCACCCGATACCCGGGCTCCGTTCCCTGCCTGGCTGCCCCATCCCCTTGGGCACATCGCTCAGGGCATCTTCTGGGGGCGTGAGAGTGAAAGAGTTCAAAGAACAACAGTACAAACAATGACCCGCTCTCATTTGCAGCATCTGCCTTTGGTTCCTTCCAAAAATGTATTTCAAAACCTTTTAACACCGCTGATGTCAGAGAAGCTTTACAGAAACATCCGTCTCCTAAAGCATCCAGCTGAGCTGCCCCAGCACCACGAGCTCCTCGGCAGGTCTAGTCCCTTGTCCCATGCCGATGGCTGGAGACTCCGTGGTCTCACCCTTCGTGTTTGTCCGGCTCAGCCATGGCCCGGGACAATGGACAGGGTGAACATGGGGCAGGACGTTCGGCAGGACATGGGTCCCACCAGGCGCAGTCCCGCAGTGCCAAGCAAAGAGAGCAGAACAGCTCCAGTGAGGGTGACCAGGGCAGGCACAGCTCAGAGATGGCCACGCCAGCCCATCGCGATGAGTGATGTCTGAAGAAGCCAAGCTCAGGGTCAAGGCATATGACCAGATGCAGGTGGCCATGGCAAAATACGAGTGCAAGGGCTTGAGGTTACATGCAGCTCCCAACCAAACCAGGGAGCCCACACAGAAGTTTTTTGCAGCTCACATGTCTTCCCAGCAGTGTGGTCCCCGCTTACAGAGCTGGCCTTGAGTGCAGGCAGCCCAGCCTGCATCTCTGTCCACATCACACTCCGCCTCCTGCAGATCTCCCCCCAGACCACCTCCTTTGTCTCCCCGAAACCTTCCCCTAACCCTGCGTGGGAGAGGACTTTGGTGTGAAAAGTCACCGTAATGGTAGAGGGTTCACCGCCCTCCTGACTGCCCCATCTCTGCACACACGACCCTACACAGCAACACCTCCCCAGTTCAGGCAAATTCCCCCCACTCTTCCCTGGTGCCTGGCAAGCCAAGGGTCTCTCCTTCGCAGGAGACCTATCAGGAAT
>NW_008824658.1:2485425-2488238 GCF_000699105.1 Pygoscelis adeliae
TGTCTCCTTAGAGCTGCCCTCGCTCAGCCCCTCTCGATGTCCTGCCCAGCTCTATCTCATGACGGGGCAGGGCTGGCCGGCATCCGGCCTTCTGGTCCAAACAAGATAGAAAAGCTAAATAGCTCTATTTCTTCACCCCTATAATTTAGGGAAAGGGAAGCTGCACTCCATGACCACTCTTCACCCTTTGATGTATTTCAATGTGCCTTGTAGCCTTGCAATTTTTTCCCCCACATCATTACAGGATAATACTAAGTGTGTGTTAACATAAGAGCTGCCAAAGATATTTGAAAGGCTTGTTTGTCCCTCCGCAAAGGGAAATCCTCCCCCTCCCTGCCATATGCACTTATCACTCCAGAGATTCATTCTTCTTTGAGCTAGCCAGAAGTGCAGTTGCCTTTCTGGTGTTCTTTTTTGTTTATTTGCTATTTCTGACATTCTGCTGAAAAGGGACTAGGAAAATTGGCAAAACACATGGAAAGGAGTTGCCTCGTGACAATAACATGAGACAAGGCAGGACAAGAGAGGGGTTTAATTTGCCTGGTTTAATATTTTTAACAGAAGTTGACCGTAAAAGAAGGGGTATTATTCATTCACATGTATTGGTGCCTTTTGATGATGGGTTGAGGGGAGAATTTTGGCATTGCTTTTATACTGATGTGCCCTCTAGTCAGATTTAATATGCATACAGATAAAGCTCACCAAACTCCTTTAGAAGAAAGCTTTAAAAAAAATTTCTCCAAATTATCCCTAACTAAAAGAGTATCATATACTCATTTATGTAGTTTCCCAAAGCCTCGGCTTTCCACCTTGCTTTTTAGAAAATGGCTTTGAATGTTTTTCCCGTTTTATCTTTAAAGTGAAGCCCTTCACCTTTTCCGAGGTGAGAAGCGCTGTCAATAGGAGCCCTTGGCCGTGGTTCTGCTCCACGCGGTGACATTCAAGCAGAGGGTTAAAAGCAGCCCAGAGATTGGTTTGGCCCTTAGAAGTTTTGCTGTAACTAATCATTTGAGAACATTTATGTGACCTCTTTGGTATGCCACAGATATGGAAATCTCAGGAATATCTGTCTGAAATCCGTCTAGATCAACATCTCTGATATATACTGAGTTTGTACTCCGAGGGGTGCTTCACATAATCCCAGCCTGGATGTTGCTGGCAAAACCAACCACCTGCTGCTTTACTGTCTGAAAGGAGGAGCCTCCGTACAGATGCACATTTTAGGAAGACATGGTAATTCATGTCATGCAAAGTTTTTAAGGTTATTGCAAAATGCAGAACCCAGAACACATTTCAAAATGCTCAGGAGACCTGAGCCAGCTCGAGCCCTGCTGGGAGCCCTGGTGGGAACCGCAGAGCAGAAATTCTCTGCAGCTGTCCCCACTTCCTAGGAACAGCCACACGTGGCCAACTGCGTCTTCGTAAGGGATGAAATCATGAATTGGCCTTTTCTTGCTGTGTTTTTAGCCCATCCCTCTTCTTACAGCTGCAAAAGCCACGATTTCCTGGAAAATCTCAACACGTTGTTCGGAGTTAACAGAAGTCTCTGCAGGCATGGGAGGTCAGGAAGGCATGTGGCCAGCCCCACCGTCCCAGCCAGAGAGAGCTGTTAGTTGAACAGACTGAGGTGCTCAGGGCGGAGCTGTCTTTCATTCTCTTGAACTAGAAAACCTCTTTTTTTCTCTGTGTGGCTTTTAATTCTTCTGAATGAAAACCCTCTCTTTTTTTCCTATGTGGCTGTTAGAAAGACACTAACTGTTCTCGCAAGCAGTTCCACGGTCACGGGTTTGGATGTGCTCAGTGGCTGCAAAAGAATTCAAAGGGAAAGGAAGCACAAGTGCCAACTAGGTAAGAAAATACTTCTGTATTTTTACAACATGATTGGAAGGACGAGGTGCCTCCATGCTTCATAGCTGAAGGGTAAGTTGCTCAGCTGCAAAATGTTCCCTCTTCCACTAGCAGAAAGCTCTTGGCCTGTTGTACGCTCATGAAATACATTTCTAGGGGGATGTTACTGCACGTAACGGTGCTGGACTCAGTGCTGCTGGCTTCTCCTTCCCCCGCTGCTCCTGGGGAGTAATAGGTACTGCAAACTCTGTGGATGCTTAAAAATCCTCCAAGCCTTTTGCGTTGCTTGTTTTTCTTCCCAAGATTATTTTTAATCCTGATTGGTGTTGCAATCCAGTTTACAGTGCTGTCCTACAGTGGTAATTAGGAGGCAGAAAGGATTAATGGCTGCAGGAAGAGGTGGCAAAAGCAACCGTGGGCACAGAGCAATGCCTCTAGCGATGACTTACTGGGAGGTGCGAGGACTTTGGACCGTGCCAGGTCCAGCTGCCCCATGATGCAGAGCCACATTCACACGGTGTAACCTGGAGAGCAGAGTACATGCCGAGGAGTGGGAGAGGGGGACAGCGTTTCGTTAGTTCCCACTCAGCTAAGCTGTCCCAAGGTGAGCCTGGGACCGCAGAACTTGTCTTTGCTTAGGAGGAAATTAGGCCATGTCAGCCTCGGGGAGGTGGGGTTTTGCAATATGCTTATTCCAGTGTCATTGCAGGCAGATGATGACAGCGGTGACGCCTTGTCCCCGTTTCCCCAACCCGGCTGCCCTTCCTGCCCCTCTCCTCCTGCGGAGCCCAGGGATGCGGCGGCCGTGCAGCCAGCTGGGCTCGTCGAGCTGCCTGCAAGCAGGTCTCCCTTTGCGGACTGGAGTTTTCTGTTCCATCAGCGGCGTGATCCAAGTCACCGTGTGGTTGCGTAGTCGTTAGGTCGGACGCAAACGGCAGGAAGGTGGCGGAGGCCGGGGCGGTGAG
>NW_008824658.1:2488270-2495052 GCF_000699105.1 Pygoscelis adeliae
CAGCTGGAGCCTGCCGTGGCACCCCCTACACAGGGATGCTGGTGGCCACCGTGGCCCACAGGATGCTAAGGCTGTCCACCGGTGACAGTCTCATCATCGAAGGGCATTTGGTGCTGGGAGGAGGGTACTTGTGTCTGCCTCTTGCAAACACTGGGTGAGAATGGAAAATAAGGCGAGTTCTGATGGTGACAAACAGGGACAAGAAAAACGTGCCCTTCAGGAGGTAAAGACAGCTTGAAAAATTATGCTTATGGGGGAGGGAGGAGGAGGGGAGAGAGACATCTGTGTTCGTTTATTCATTCATGTTTCTACTAGCCTTTATTATGGACTACGCTAGATGATACTAGAAGTATTTTGCACCTAATGATGATCTGGGGAGCGGGAGTGCTCTATGGCAGCCTTTAGAGCTCCTCCTGGCCCAGGTTTCCTTACACATATTTGACACTTTTAATGCAGGTTGTGCTGCACTGTCATCCGATGGAGGTGTAAGCTCAGATCTTTTTTGTTCAGTTGTTTTGCTTTGCATTTTCTTCTGCTAGCGGGCTGTAATCAGGCAAGAGCAGAGGGAAATCAAACATCATTAAGCATCACGAGACCTTTGCCCTTTTTGAGCTGACACAGGGAAGTCCTTCATTTCTTTGACAGCTAAATGGGAGAAAACAAAACACAATGTTCCTTGTATTTCTAAACAGTTGCTGGAATGAAAAAGGATCAATTCTGAGATGAAAGAATTAATCTTACAGCTGGTGCTTGAAAAATGGTGGTGTCTGTGTTTGATATTTGGAGAAATACTAAGCTGGGACATTGTTATAGCCTCTTCGGGTGCCTTTATCCCTTACAGAGAGGCAGAAAACCGGAACCAGCTTATTACTTTTTCGAAAGTCTATCAAGGACATCAGGCATATGATGTGATTTCTGTAAACTGCTTTGATCTTATTTTCTGTAACAGTGATGTTTAACAATCACTTTGTCTTAACCCGCTTTCCTTTTTCCCTGGTCTGAAGGGAAAATTGTTCGAATGAAGGGAGAGGAAGGAAACAAAGCCGGCAGCCTCAGCAGGTCGCAGCCATGCCAGCTTTGTGCTGTTAGACAGGAATTAGCTGAGTGGGTCTTTTCTGACATGTGAAAACATCATTTTCCTTTTGCTACATCCTGAAGAATTCTTCAGGTTTTTACCCAGGCAGAACTCTCTCTGGTGTTTACGATGAGAGTTAATTTGGCTGAGGATTGATGAGAAGCCTTAAATGCACAGCTCCCGGCCTTTCCAGTACGAGGGCCAGCTCTGAAACCCTCTCGGTGTCCAACAGTCATTCTGCAGGACCCATCCCCAAATAAAGTCTCACCGTGCAAGACAGATCTGTACCTTTTATACTTTGTCACATCCCGTCTTACAGTTGCAGTGGGTTTTTCACTCGGGGGTTTTACTCGATGCCGTCTCAGTGTTGTGGCCGTAAGCCGTGCTCCGTGCCCAGTGCACATTTTCCAGAGTCTGTGCACGCAATGGTATGTACCATGAAACGCTGCCTGTCCTGATGCTCGAGTGGTGCAGAGGAGCTCACGCGGGGCTGCAGTTTCTCATGCAACATAAGCAAGAGGGACATGCCTTGGCCTTCGTTAGGAGCGGTTTTAAACTCCCACAGTTTGTTCAGTTGTTTTGCTTTGCATTTTCTTCTGCTAGCGGGCTGTAATCAGGCAAGAGCAGAGGGAAATCAAACATCATTAAGCATCACGAGACCTTTGCCCTTTTTGAGCTGACACAGGAAAGTCCTTCGTTTCTTTGACAGCTAAGCTGGGCTGTTGAGATTTGTCCCCCCATTCAGCTCCCAGTTCCCCTCTCTTATCTCACACATTAGTGCTCTGCTGGCTTTCCCACTTAGTCATAATTCATTCCTGGAAAAGGGTGGGTGGGAACGGAAATACTCCGTTAGACCTCTCTCCACCAATTTACATTTCCACAATACATATGGTAACAGGCAAGCCGGACTCCTCCTGGTTTTAAGCTCCACATACAAATCTTCCCTGTTCAATTAGAGCAAACCTATGCTGCCAGCTACCACCACCGACTGCCACATCAGCAAGGACTAAACCTGCCCAGAGGAGCTTCTGATCTAGAAAACAGATTTTCTAGGGTCTGGAAGAGTCAATATGTTGGACCAGATTCATCTGCTGGCTGCCGTGACAGTCCTGGGAGTCCTGGAGCAAGGTAGGGACCATCGGATGCACATGCCCAAATACTTGCTGGGTCAGCCTACTGCACCTCCACTGATTTCCTTTCACTTCCATATTTCATTTCTGTTGTTGCACTGGCACTTCCCCGCTTTTCAGACAGTGGACTGATGTCTTGTCTGGGTTTTGAAACGTATTCAACAAAAGGAGTGCCTGGGAAGCCCTTCCTCTGAACTGACCTCCCTCCCCAGTTCAGAAATTTCTTGGTAGATCTTCTCCTCAGCAAACATGTAGAATTTCTTTCTTTGAAAAATGGGTTTGCAGCAGTTCCTGAGGTTCGTGTAGACGTTAGCATACAAAGAGCACTGCGGTGCGGAAAGGTGGAAGAACGGGCCGTGGTGGGCCACACGGAACATCTCCCAGCCGTGGTTCCACATTGCACGATAATTTAATTCGGTGTCTGGGCGGCTTATCTGTGGCATCATTTCCCTCCCTACTCAGCTATCAGGATTTAGAAGGGGAAAAAATTAAAGACTGAAAAAACCTTAAAATTGGCAGTTACAAAGTGCATCTGAACTGTGCAGCAATTTCTATAGATAACAGATGATCTATTAATTACACAAGAGAGAAAGCAGATATCCGCTGGTGGTGCGTGAGTGCATGCTCCTCGCTTCACTGTTGCACCGGGTCATTCCTTTTCCTTGTCTGAAATGTATCTGGGATTTTCATCCCGCTTTCTCTGCTATGCGGGGGTGCAAGGTTAGGAGGAGACCACAGATCTTTTGCCCCTACTTCTGGCGGTCTCCTGGCCCCACCGTGCCCAGCAGAGGCCTGACCACTGCCACTTTTCTCTCTTTTGCTACAGCCTACTTCTTCCTGCAGGTGATCTATGCTAGAAGGGCGTTTGGCATTTCTCCTCCAAAGATCTCAGGCCCACCTGAATTCGAGAGGATCTTTCGAGCACAGTAAGAAACTCCTCTTATAAGATGCTTGCCAGATCTCATGTCTAATGGCTCTGCCCCTGCCCTGCTTCGCCATTCGTTTCTCAGGACTGTAGTTCAGCAGTAACTCGCCTCCCTCGGGGTTGAGTTAATGGGCTTAAGAGTCAGCATCAGGACTGGGTTGGCTCAGGAGTCCTAAACACACCAGCCATTGCTGATATAGAAATCACACAGGACTCTCTGCTGTAGGGTGAAAGGCTGCTAAAGACATAGTTGTTGGTGCCTGAGATTTAGGCTGGTTTTAGCCAAGCAGTGTCAAAGCCTCAGGTGGCTTCAGCCCTGCTCTGAACCCCGCTGGCTGGGAAGGACAAGCTCCCAGAGAGATCTCAGCTGGGGCTGGGATGGGGATAGCCACAATCCGGCATCTCTGCCATGACTTCTGAGCTAGGGCTGCAGAGGGGAGGGAGGCAGAGGGGGAGGAAGCTTTCCCTTTTGCTGTAGCTGAGCACTGAAACGAAAGCAACCGGGCAGCAGGAGCAGGATCCCCTCAGCCATCCCCTTCTCTGCTCCTTTGCCAGCCTAGACTCAGCCTCATCCAGCATCTCTTGGTCCTACTTTGTCTTTGGGGAGACAGGGCATGGCATACGAACAATCCAAACAGCTAAGTGCTCCCTCCCGCTCCTGCACAAAACCTGGCCTTACCTGCTTAAGAGGCACTTCATCCTGCACGTGTCTGCAGCCTGCTGGGGCAGACCTTCCTTGCGGCTTTGGGCTTTGGGGCTTTTACAGCAGGGTTTAAGCTGCAGCACTTGGGAAGGGGCAGTGGGGGTGGTTCACGGAGCCTTTCTGTGCACGGTCTGACCGTGTAATCTAAGTAATCTTTTATTTAATTTCTTGTGCCCTGGAGACCCAGTTCCCTCCACTGTTTAATGGAGGTGGGACGGGAACTGTGGGGAAAGGTGCAAGCCTGGATGTTTTTATGGTGACATCAGCGCTAAAAAGCAACAGCCTCCAGCCTCTGGAACCTGCTAACGGAAGCGAAAAAGGAAGATCTTCCTCCTTTCCCTTGTTTATGACCTTCCTCTTTCCTGCCAGGGTGAACTCCTCCGAATATTTTCCCATTTTCCTGGCACTTCTGTGGCAGGCTGGACTCTTCTTCCATCAAGGTGAGAACAGACCGTGACCTGGTTTGTCACTGGATCTGTTTCCCTGAGTGCCGGCTCAGTCCTCAGGTCCTGCTCACCTTCTGAACAATAAATTAGGCAGTAATTCTGTCTCTGATGGGAGGGTAGAGCCAGAGGGCACAGAGCCTCTATTCCTTCACTTTGGGCTACCTGCTTGACTCAAAGTAGCTCTAAAAAGCCTTTGGAGATGGTCACTGTGATCTCTCTCAACTGCAGGTCTGGCTGCAGCCTTGGGTCTGCTCTATCTCTATGCCCGCTACTGCTACTTTATGGGTTACAGGGCATCGTCCTCAGAAAGGTAAATGCCTCTGCCAGCCTGGAGTACGTGGTAACCCCCCCTGGGGGTTTGCATTTGGGAACATAAAGTGCTTTGGGGAAGCTTGGGACTCCCTCTGGCTCCTTCGGGGTCCCTGCATGACTGAGCCTTGCCAAGCTCTCCCTGGGGCATAATGTGGGCATGGGTACGGGGCTGGGGCCAGAAACACAGATACAGGGCAAGGCTGGAGCTGCCCTGAGCCCTTGCAGGGGTATGTGTGCTCCCTCGAGGCAGGAGCCAGGCATGGGACCCCACGCAGGGGACAGGGGACAGCCAGGGGCTGCCTTTCCACCCCCCTTCTCCAGGGAGGAAGGGACCGTTCCCGGTGAGAGCAGCGATGCTCACCCTCAGCAGGCTCCCTCTCTCCTGCCAGGCTCGCCCCGATATACTTTAGCACTGGAGTTCTCTGGATTCTCATTGCAGCGTCAGCCCTGGGCATCTTGCATTTCTTCCTCTCTCACTACGTGGGGCTGAACATCCTCCAGCTTCTCACCGCGTGACCTGCTCCTCTGTCCCTCACCAGCGTCCTCGCCTTCGAGTCCTGCTGCCTCCTGCCCGTGGTAACAGACTGGCTGTACCTAGTGCAGCACAAGCAACAAATCCACCCTCACCTGAGTTCTTAACACCTCCCTCCCCACTGCCCAGCACCAGCACAAACTGCTGAGCTCTTCAGGAGGCATTTTTTCCCCCACGGCACTCTTTGTGCCAAGTGATCCATATCTGGCAGTTCCATCATGCCTGATGCAGAAACAACAACGCTCCAAAACAAGGAGAATTTTAGGAAAACCGGACACATAAAAGCAAACTCATCTCAGCCTGAGCTTCCCAGTGAGCTGCCCCAGGGAATCGCCATGTGTTCCCCTTCCTCCAGCGGCTCTGCCTTCAGCCCAGGCACCGAACACGAGTTCATGCCAGTTTTCCAAGGCCCACACCTAAGAAAGGCATTTGTTTGAAGCCAGATGTGGGCCGAGGTATAAGAAAAGAGGAGAGTGATAAACAGGAGCAGCCACCAACATGTGCAAAAATCTATTAGTGCCCTCGTAATGGTTATTAGCCCTTGCCTGTGGGCGATATTGTAAGTCAGACTGCGCAAACTCATAACCACTACTGCATGTATAACTTTGAATACTGCTGAGCGACAATGTGCACAAATAAAAAGGCACTGAGCTCGCTGTGCTGGGTGTCTCCTTGTGGGTCTGCAATTAGCAGAGAACAAAAACACGAGTGTTTGAGCACAAGGCGGCTGCCTGGGTTTCCCTGCTGTGCAGTGAAACGCAGCCTGCGACACTACGTCCCGCGGGAGGAGAGCTCCGAGTAGGGAGAAGCTGATTTTCAGAGGTGCCGAGCTCCTGGATTGGGGGCTGAGCCGCTCAGCACCGAACAGTGGTCCCCACTGGGTGGTTTGGCTGGTGCTCAGGTCCCCCTTCGGCATTGGCCCCCCTGCGGCAGGAAGGGCTGGATTTTCATGGGAGCTGAGCGTTCACAACACCGATGCTTTTGGCCATCGGTCCGCTCGTGTTAGCGACACAGCTCATAAAACACCAGCAGTGCTCCGTGCCGTTGTCACGGGGGGGACTTCACACCAAACCCAGAGAGTGAAAATAACCGCATTAACATGCTGCCAGTCTAACTACATTTTAAAGCCCGCCGTCCTCCCCTCCCTTCCCCAGCAGTTTGCATATCTAGATTGTAAGAACAAAAGGCAGGGGGGGTTTGGAAGAAGTGATTAATTTTTCACAGTTTCATTTTCTTCCCTGCATTTTAAATTGGTTTATCCAGCAAAGCCCCCAGTCCATTTCCCTTTTGGGCTCTCCTGCCTTGGAGTCATGCTGCCACGTTGAAGTTGGCAAACACTGCAGGGGAAGGCTTAAATCCAAACAAAAATAACAGTACAGCACTTGCCTCTGCAAAGCATTCAGTGCAGCAGGGCCCATCCTCACAGGAACCCCCGGGTGTCACAGCAAGATAAACACCAAATAAGTAACTTTTTTTCTAGCAGCTTTGGTAATACACTTTGGAAAAGGCTGAGTGTCATTTAACCCCGTGTGCTGGTTGTGGCTGGGATGGAGTTAATTTTCTCCATAGTAGCTAGTATGGGGCTGTGTTTTGGATTGGTGCTGGAAACAGTGTTGATAACACAGGGGTGTTTTTGTTACTGCTGAGCAGTGCTGACAC
>NW_008824658.1:2495305-2496409 GCF_000699105.1 Pygoscelis adeliae
TTTTGCTTTCCCTATTAAACTGTCTTTATCTCAACCCACGAGTTTTCTCACTTTTACCCTTCTGATTCTGTCCCCCATCCCACCGGGGAGGAGTGAGCGAGCGGCTGTGTGGGGCTTAGCTGCCGGCTGGGGTTAAACCACGACACCCCAGCTGTGCCTTAGCACGGCCAGGGAGGAAGAGACATGCCACCTGCCCTCAGTGAGATTTTACTTAGCCTTTACATTAACATGCCCCACAATCTTCCAAAATTAATTCTTGGTCCTCACCTTTTTACCAGCATAACCCTCCCAGAGGGTTAATACAGAAGGACCAGCCCCAGCTGCAGGTCCTGGCTCCGTGTCAAAACCCTGCTGTCTCTGGTTAGTCCAAGCGGGTGCTCACTGGTTCCGCAGACACAACCTCCATCTTTTACCCTGCAACCAGTTTTCTAACCCTGCCACATCGGCCCGGAGCCACTACACACCTCAGCCCTGCTTGCCTCTGCTCTGTGTGTGACAGGGCTGCAGAATGACTCAGAGGAGGGAAGTTAATGATTCAGCAGCGAGGCTGTGGCACGCCGGCTTCTCCCCCTGGATGCACAGAAGACCATTAAAAATCTTGGTGCAGTACAGCCAGGCTCTGGCCCCGGCTGCCCGCCGTCGCTAGCTCTGCCACAGCAAAACTGCCCAGCACGTCATTCCCTTCAAACAATTGTCAGAGGGGTTGTTTCAGGCGCCTCTAGCAGAAGGAAAGGTCTTCCCCGCCACCCAGGGATGCTGTCATTACTCTGCTACTTCATAACTGTCATCAAAGAAAATCACTCTGCACCGGACCATGGTTCAACGACGCAGTCGATGGTTTTAGGGTTTACCCACTTCAAAATGCTGCCGCCGCACAGCATGTTGCACTGGTGCTGTACGAAACCACTTTGCCCACTTGCATCTGCCGCAGAGATGCTGAGGAGCCAGGTTTGGCCTGGCAGGGTGCGTGCGGGGTGGGACAGGGTCTGCCCGTGCCACCCCCGAGGTTACGCGGCTCCGGGGTCACCATCCAGCTGGTGTAAAGACCCTCCCGTGCGCTCCCATTTAACGGCAATCCAACCGCCCGGCAGCACTGGCGCTGCC
>NW_008824658.1:2497027-2502862 GCF_000699105.1 Pygoscelis adeliae
GTCGGTCACCGCACCCCAGGAGGTGCCCAGGGCAGCGGTCACGCAGGCTGCCTGCACGCAGAGCCACGGCCGTGGCGGCACGCATGCAGAAACCCTCCCGCCTCCAGTTTTGGCCGTGCTGGGCCAGGCCCTGGTCTTAAGGTTATTGGGGTGGGGGAGTCCTGGAGCCTCGCGGAAATCTCCTGGAGGCGGCTTACAACAGATATAAGAGCCCCCTGCAAGTGCTTTGCCGATTCCCGGGGTCCTTCCTGCTCCCTCCCCTTACGGCTGCCGGTTCAGCGTCAGCAACGGGGAGGACAAGGTTTGGCGTGAGATACTTGGAAGCAAATCCACTCCGATACAGCCACAGCCTCGCGGGCGAAGCAGCCAGGGAGGCCAGCAGAGAGCAAAAGAAACCTGCAGAACCAGTGAGCGCTTTTTTTCATGTCAAGAAACACACAGGCTGAACTTGTAAACAAGCCTCTCTCCCCCGGTGGGGCTTGTTCCCACGCCAGCAAACGAGTGACGATGGAAGCGGACAGCTCTGTCCCCCTGACAAAGCAACTGCCATCCGCTGCAGGGATAGCCAGCGCGCATGTGTTCCCACTTCCGTGTTCGTAGGAACCCAGCCAGGTTCCTGTAAGGCTTTTGCACCACGTTGCAGAAGTTTGTAGCTTATTTTTATCTTGAAAACTTCAAGGGTGTCCACGTGTACTTTCCTACCCATCATGTGACGGCCCCTGGAGGATACAGGCACAGACAGGCCTGGTGCGCAGACACCAGCGGGTTTACGCATGGCCGCCAGCACCGAAATGCTGTGCCCTGGGACCAGGGAAAAAATGCACCCTTCTCCTGAACCCACGCAAAAGCAACTCAGTCCCTCTGGAGCACGGCTTGGTGGGACGGAAGGAGCGCACCCTTGAATTTCCCCAGGGAGCAGCACTGCTAACTTTCTTTGGGGGTGTGTTTGGGAGGGGAAGGGCCTTGGGGCTGGGAGAGGAGGGTGCAGCTGGTGTCCCTGGCTTTGTGGCACTGGCATGTCACCCAGGTTTCCATAGCACCAGCATCCATAACACGGGGCCAAGGGGAGGGAAAGAAGTAGGTCAGACTGGGCTAACAATACCCAGACGTGTCTATCTACAGCTAGGCCTGATCCAGGAAAGGGGGTGAAACAGAGGAGAAAGGGAGAGGGAAAAGAGGAAAAAAAAAAAAAAGGAAAACACAAAGTGTCCATAGTTTGAGCAATGCATTTCTCTCCCTCAGAAAAATAAGGACCTTTTAAAGCCACCTTTGTGTATCAGTACTGAGAGACCGAGACTAGCACCCACCTCCTGCCCATCTGACAACAGACTACAAGGGAATTCAAATGCTAATTTGGAGCCAGACTTCTCAATGGGTCTTTATTTCTGCAGCAGCTCTAGGCTCAGAGCTCTGGGGAACCAGCCCGCTGGAGCTGTGAGGATGCTAGTCTCCAGACCAGTACTGTGGGACGCTTTCCTTTCCTCTCTCCATTCCTCATCCTGGTTTTGTTACCCCCTTGTCTTAGTTTTACTTGTTTACACTCAAGTGACTTCAAGGGCAAGGAAAAAGAAAGGCAGTCACACTGGAGTTGTGTAACTGAAATAACTGCTGTAGTGACCCATTTTATGTGCTGAGTCTGCAGAGGCCTCGCTGTCAACATAACAGCGTTTTGGTGCCTGCCTGTGTGCAGCACGGTCGTTTTGAATGATGCATCCATCAATGCCAAAACTGAGGAGAAACATTACGGGCAGTAAGACCCAGAACCCTCTCGATCCGAGTGAACGTACAGACATACAGATCCATGGGGTGCATAACAGAGCAAGATGAGAGGAAGGAGGAGTGCTTTGCTTGGGGGGAATCGAGGGTGTAGGTGCAAGAGCACAACCCTCGCTGGAGAGACTGAGATGGACGGGGGGTAAAGAGCGTGACTGTGGCTGACCCGTGTCATACCTGCGGTTTGAGAGCACCGTTTCAGAAGAGACGCAGCCATGGATGAAGGCGCAGGGCATTTCAGACAGGCCTGTGAGAGCAGGCCCCTCGCCCGCCAGCAAATACTCCCTTTACATTACCATGGGCCACAGCCCTGTGCAGTAAAAACCATTCCTGGGTTAGATAGTGGGCTAAGATCCAAGCGAAAACAAAGCTTTCTGCCACTTTGTATGTTAGCAGGTCAACACAGGGAAGCCAGGAAAATCAACACTCTAAGGTTACAATTTGCCTCATCTTCATCAGTTTTATACCTCCCAGTATATATATGTAAGTGATAAGAGAGCACAAAGAATTCACCTTTCCCCTGGTGAGGGCAGAGCCACAGTATACACAAGGTGGACAGGGCTTAACGTGCCCTTTTGTGAACACTCTCCCTCCAAAGGAAAACTTAGACATTTGCTGTGGTAGCTTAGGAAAGAGCGTGCCCTGCTCCATCCCTCGCCGATGCTGTGCCCAACTCTGTGTTCAGGGGTTTCCAGGGTCTAAGAGCTAAAGGTAAAAGGTAGGAAGAACAAAAGCAGGGTCAGCACTCAGGACGACTAACAGAGCACTCCTGGAGTGAGAGAATAAAAGAGGATCTGTGCCAGCAGCATGTGCATCAGCTGCATTGCTTTGACATTACACTACTTGACAAGGGAAAGCTGGGTGACCCCAAACAGCTAAGGCAACGTTACCTGCAAGGGGTGGAAGGTCTCAGGGGAGACCTTATTGCGCTCTACAACTACCTGAAAAGAGGTTGTAGCGAGGTGGGGGTCAGTCTCTTCTCCCAAGTCACAAGCGATAGGACGAGAGGAAATGGCCTTGAGTTGCGCCAGGGGAGGTTTAGATTGGACGTGAGGAAAAATTTCTTTACTGAAAGAGTGGTTAAACATTGGCACAGGCTGCCCAGGGAAGTGGTTGAGTCACCATCCCTGGAAGTATTTAAAAGACGGGTAGATGAGGCACTTAGGGACATGGTTTAGTGGGCATGGTGGTGTTGGGTGGACGGTTGGACTCGATGATCTTAGAGGTCTTTTCCAACCTTAGCGAGTCTATGATTCTATGATTTTAAGTCGGGGATCATCATGTCAGCAAGGATGAAACCAGTGAGCTTGCTGTGGTCACTGTTCCTGAGCCTGCAGTTGATGAGTGGCTAAAATAGGCTCCATTTCATGAACACGGGTGGCTAGAATAACAAGAGCTCAGGCACTGTGTTATCTGTCCTGATACAGATACTGCAGCACACTCTCCGAAGACTGGACTTGGTTACCCCAGTGTAAAGTATTTACAGCTTTACAGCTCATTCTCCTTCTGGGAGGGCGTAAAGAAATGCAGACAAGGCTTGTTGCAAGGGATGCAAATGGACACTTGCCCACCTCTCTCCTGGCAGGTACATGGCTGAACTGTGAAAGAGCTGTAAATGTTCTGCCTGAGCAAAGAAAGCTTCTCCAAGAGCAGCCCGATGAGCTCAGTACAGCACTGCACGGCCAGATGGCTTCTGGATCAAAGCTGACTCATGCCCACCTAGCTCAGAGTCAGGCAAAACATGCAGATACCTAAAGTATGCTGGTAGAAAACACCTTTTCTACTGCTGGAACTGCATTCACAGCAACATAGCTAGCCGTATCAGTAAAAAGCAAAAGGTATTCTGCCAACTGCCATAATCATAATGCTACGAAATGGAAATGGTAACAGGCCTGAGTTACACTAACGAACAGAAAAGCGTCGGACAGGTGAATTCCCAGCTGAGCCCTGAGAGGATGCGATCACCGAGGGAGCAGAACAGAGGCAATTCTTCCACTTCCTTTTGACAAAGGATGCCGAGCATAAGCGGTGGATAAGCTGGTGGTATAAAGGGAAGGGTGATAGATTCAAACAGTACAGCAGCGGCCTCAGAGATAAGGAGGGACTTGGGTATCTGCTTTTCACTAAAGCAGTGTCTATCAACCCCTCCGATTGCTTTCCAGACCAGCTTGGCTTCTTAGTGAGCCACAGATTAGGAAAGCTGGAAAACATGATCCTGCCCAGCCTCTGCTGCAGAACACCATTTTCAGAGTAATGAATAAAGACAAAACAGGTGAAAAGGAAGAAAGTAAAGGTGAAGTATAACCAAAAAGCCTCTTAAACTGCCCAAAGCAAAAGCGAGAGGGAGGCTGCATTAGCAAAGCTGTGAATTGGCAGCATTAGCAGATCATGAATGTGGCCATGTTATCTAATATGGTGGAACACACATCATGCATATTTAATAGCATTGTTTAGCTTGTATTTGTCACAGCACCACAGCTAGAGGCTGTTTCTAAAGCCATGGGTAGCAACAGAAAGGTTATAATGGAATTCTAGGGCTTTTGACTGGAGGCCACACGTACAGAGAAACCTACAAAGCACTGGCAGTACGAGTAGTATGCACTCCCCATTTTCAGACCTCAGACGATAAAGCATGTCAGCTGCTAGCAGTATTTGTTGGGAGTTAATCAGGTTTGCAGATTAACTGCAAGATCCTGAATTATACATGCTTATATGCAAATGCAAGGAACATGCAACACGTAGCTGAGACATGAAGAATGAAGCTTATGAGGGAAGCAGAACAAATGGATAACATCGAGCAAGGAAAGAGAGAAAGGGAAGGCGCACAGAACGATGGGGTCGGGATGAGTTCTGTAATCTTTTCAGAGCAGGTATTTAAACTATGATCACTGTTCTCTTCTCCCTGAAATGGCAAATGCTGACCCATAAAAGAATTATTGGTAATTATTTTTTGCATTGCAGTAGTATCTCCAAAACCTACTCAGAGATCAGCATCTGCATCACTTCCAGACAGGCAAAGTGTCTCCATATAGGCTCAGATGCCTATAAAACCCTTGAACCAGAGCTGCAGAGTTCCTCCATTATTTTCTTGCCCAGGAAAGAAACTTAAGCAAGCTAACAAATAGAGATTTATCACTGGTACCAAACAGAAATCTCCTGAGCAGGCAGCAGGCTTCAAGGAAGAGCTTTACTTTGGTCCAGCTTAACATTTAATATGTCTGCTCAGCTTTTATGCATCTCTCTGCAGGTTGGACCGGTGCTCATGCTGTCCTCGTGCAGGTCTCTGCTCCCAGCCCTGCTCACCATGAACTTTGAGGGAATTGGAGATGTTGCAGAGGGGCTGCGTGACTATCTGGCAGATCATTTCTCCAGCAGGTTTCTACCCAAGAGGCCACCTCTTTGCCCATTTTCTACCAGATGGCCTACAAAACCCAACAGGCTGAGCTCGGCTTAGATTACAGCCCTCCCCAGGCTGACTTGAACAAGGCAAAATTTATCTTCTGGGAATGCAAGTGGGAAAAGGAGAGCAGCTCCTCTCCCCAGCAGTCTGAGCTACAGGTGTGCCTTTCCCCTTTGCAGGAACGGGCCAGTGAAATTCTGAAGCAGAACAAAGCCATTTTAGAGAAAAACAATTACCTGAAGCCGCAGCTCGAGTCGCTGACAGACATGCTGACAGACGCACTACAGTTCAGCTGTGTCTGCTGGAGAGGAAGGCACAGGTGTCCTGTTGGCACCATAAACCAAAAAGCCAGGTAAACTGATGATGCTTGAGTCCTAGAAGGAATCACGGAAGCAAGACCTGGACGTTTGCATGTGTAAAATACATACATGGTTGTTTCCTCGCTTCAAGAAACCTAATAAAATCCTGCATCAGATGTTTCCAGCAAGATGTTTATCACCTATCCCTTTCTTTGCAAGTCCTTACATACCATGGGACTACCCTTACTTGCAAAAGCACTTACCAGAGACGGCCTCTCAGGAAAAGAGCTGCTGCTGTTAACAATAACTCCATTTGAATTGTTAATTATTTTCATCTTTCAAACACCACATATCCGTTGGCTA
>NW_008824658.1:2502899-2503711 GCF_000699105.1 Pygoscelis adeliae
GAACTATTTTTGTCTTTGCCTCTGCTTTGCACAGCCACATTCTTCCCCTAGAAGTGGCTGTTGGGTGTGTCAAGTTTCAAGGCAGGCAGGTATTGTGCCTAGGCTTAATAGCAATTACATACTTGCAAAAAAGTCATACGACCTTTCTTCTAACACTGGAAGAATATGCATGGAGCAGAACTTCTTCCCAGTGTGAACACAGGACGATTTTAATTTCCTAAGAGAGCTCTAAAGAGAAAACTTATGTCAGAATGCTGTTTGACTACACTAAACATATGATCAAGAAAATTTTGGGCAAACCAGGCTCTATTTATCACTAAAAATTAGATAGCAAGAAATCAGCCGGTACAGCCCACTTCAAAGTCATGAAGTCACGTGGATCGTGATGTGTAAACAACAGGGAACCCATTTTCCCTCATTATTCAAATGCAGTAATGGGGACTAAAAAGACCAATCAGACTAATAAAATGACACATAGTAAATGTACCCCAGTGTATGATTATTAATATACATTATAAGAAGACAAAAATTATCGTTAACTCACTGTTAGAAACGCAAAGGCTTCAACAGGGATTAGCAAAGGGATTCACTTTACACTAACCGGTCAGGAACCCAGCTGTGAACCAAGCACACCTCCACAGTCCTAAGGTCACCACTTATCCGTTCAGTCGCACAGGCCCCCTTACAGCTACTTCAATCTAAAGTTGTTTTAGCTACTGATCCTGTGTTAACACCGTTTTGCAGAGGGGACTGCTCTGGTTAGGCGTAGGGAGAACGGACTGCAGGGTGCAGAGGGCGGGCGGGAGAGCGGC
>NW_008824658.1:2505508-2511145 GCF_000699105.1 Pygoscelis adeliae
CCTGCCGTTACCGCGTTGGGGGGGCGGGGGGATTCCATTACTGGGGGAGGTCGTAAACAGGGTACGCTTAAATTACGGTTTATTACAGGTGTAACCCTTGCGACTAGAGTAACGTCCATCCTTAAGTAGCATAAACCCCGTGAAAACAGCCATTCAGTAAAGCAGAAGTTGAAAGTAAAGGTTTCTGGACGCCATAGCAGTCTCCTCTTAAAATGGTGAACTGTGCCAGTTATTGCAAAACAACCTGGCCCCGGCGCCTGCTATCGCTGTTTACTGGGTTGTCAGCTGCTGATAGCCATTAACTCCTCTGTTGTAAAAGCCAGTTATTAGTCAATGTTATTTTAAAATCTTTATTAAACAGCAAAGAACATGCACAAAGTACATTATCAAGGCACCCCATATTTGGTCATTTTAGCTATACAGAAAATTCTACCAAAACCCACACAGGTCAGACAAGCAAAAAACAAAAAAACAAAGCATATTTTGTGCTTCAGTCTTGCCTTAAATTAAGCTATACAGGTAATATATTCAGTTAAAGTAAATCGTCTAAGAGCACACCAATTGTTAGGTTTAACTCTTGAGTTCAGGGACTTGTAATTCAAATTAATTTTCGTGTTCTTAAGAAGTCAGGAAAGACTTGACCTGTGAAAACAAAAAGCATATATATTTGATGCATTAAAAGAAAAGCTAAATCGTTAGGCTTTTCCATTTCTTTCTTGGGGAACAAATGGTTTGTGACTGTACAGTCTCCGGTGCTGTTCTGCCTCTACATATAATTCATGACCTGAAATGCTCTTCGGTGTAGCAGATGGCTGCGAACCCAAGATTTGTAAGTTAGTACTAGGTAGAATTGAGTAACTTAATTACTCAAAAATAGCAAGTGCTTATGAAAGGTAGCTTCTGGAGTGCTTCACAGAATGTTACTTCATTAAAGAAAAACGAGTTTTCCTTCATTACGTGGCTCTTTCCTAGGAAGAGAGGGATTGTCTGAAAAAGAAGCTGAAGATCTGGTAGCACTTTTGGCATGGTGCTGTGCCCCCTACCCCAAGCTGAAAGTAGAGCCGACCTCGTCACATGCTGGCTTGTGAAGGGAGTTTGGTGGAGATGACACTGGTGGCCTTTCAGTGGGGCAAGTAGTTACCTGCATGTATGAGTGTAGTCTGGCTCATAACTCTCTAAGCTGTTGATTGCTGGTTTCCATGGGGATATAACTTAACAAATTCCACAACTGAATGTTGTGCTCCCCTCCCCAGTTTATATAGAGCTGTTTAATTGGGAGAATTAGGCTTGGCTTGAAGGAGTCATTCTTCAATAATCTTGAACTGATGACCCAGAACAAGATGGAAAACATGGTTTATACAGTTTGATAGGAGGGCACTTACTTCCATCTTACAAGACTAGTACTGTTGGGGCAGTGGGGGAAAGGAAGGTTAAAGTGTCCCAGTGGGTGAAATAAGTAATGGTACAGCTCTGCTTGGAGGGTTGGAGATGAGCCCTGTGCCTTTGAGTATTAGGAGGGGTTTTTTTGCTGTGGACTGCACACACAGCACATGGCTCCAGCAGAAGAATTTCTCTGGACACTTACTTCCTAAATCTCGCCTTTCCTTGGAATTAGCAAATGCTGTTTTGACTCAAGTGGCCTATTTATTACCACCTTGTTTCCTCAAGTGGCTGTTGGCTTGCCCTCCCAACTCTACTTAGAAGTGTCACTTCATGCATTTAGAACTATATACAAGGTTCAGTTATCTCTGCATTTGTCAGATGCGTGGTGCTCTGTCCAGGAAGAGCCTAGATCCCTAGAATGCAAAAACAACCAGTTTTCCCTTGAATTATGAGGATAATGAGGTGGGGTTAAATGATGTTTTTGAAAGAAAGCAAAAAGCCTTTTCTGCAGCCATGGAGTTCCCTAATAAGTCTATGAAGGAGACTGACTGTACTAGCCCCAAACAAGTAATTACCACAAATTTTAAGAATGTAAATGGATACATTTAAGAATGTAAATGGATATAGCTATTACTGCAGAAGAAAAGCAGATGAGGAAACGTTTAATACTTACCTTATCAATCAGGTACTCCTGTTTAATCTTATCATTCTTAAAATCTTCATTAACATCCAAAACTAGAATGGGAATCTCCTTAAGGTTCTCGAAATCAACTCTGTTAAGTGGAAGAACATCACGCTAGTAAGAATGGTATAAAGTACTGCGTGTAAAACAATCTAGCTCTTCCAATTGCTTTCCAAGTCATCCTAAGGGTGCAGTATTACTCAGATTATCACATGCACCTGAGATGTTAATGCTGATGCCCATGACTTAAGTATAAAGCCCAAGTCAAGTCTGTCCTTAATTGCTCTTGTATAACCCAGTCAACATTGTATCACCATAACTTTAATGTATTTCACAAATCTGGCCTTCTAATACCTGTTTTATTGTACAAGCATGTGTGAGGAGGTAATTTATGCTTCTTACCTTAGTTACCTTTACCTTTTGTTGTGGAATCAATTATCAGGAATGTGATTTTGGTAAGAGGGAGTATTTTAAAATATCACTTGCCCTGTGTCTTTCCACCCCTCTTCGGTTAACTGCTAATCCATTTACTAAGATGCAGTTTTAAAGCTTCCTTTGGTGGGGATGACCTCTTTAACAGGTTATATCGTTGGTATTTAAAATGGCTTGGAGATAAGCAAGACCATTTTGGCTACAGGTTAGGAGCAGTAGTTGTGCAGCTGGACGTATTCTTAAAGCAGTATTTATTCTAAAATGCAGTAAGTGTGCTGAACAACATTCTTAGCTTGGTGTTTGCAGACTTAAGTGTTCCTATGAAAAACACAGGAAATGCTTGCTCACAAGTTTGGAATGAGTACACAATGTAAGCGTTCCCAAAATTCTACAATATGCAGTGCCTTCTTGTCTCCTAAGCATTTGGGTCATCCTACATGAAACTTAGGAAAGCAGATAGGACTGATAACATACTCTTCCTGGAATTGTTATGCTTCCCATTGAGTGGAGTATTTCAGGCTCCTCTAGGGGAAAATCTGAATTCTGCTTTCGCATTTAGAGATTCTTTACGTGGGAAGGAAGTTGGGGGGTGGAAGGTATGCAGAGATCATTTAACTGTTGACTGGGTTTCTTTGTATGTAATAGTACCTGCCAAAAGCCTTTGTGCTTATTGTTTATTTTGAAGCTAGGATTAATCTTTAAACCTTGTTGAAGTACAGTCAGCCTTGTTTAAAGGTAGTTGGGACCTTGCCCTCCCTTACATTGGAGCTGGAAGCTGCTTAGATAACTTACGTGATCAGCCACCTGAACACAACCTCAACTCTGTCCTATTCCTGTGTACTTTCAGTTAACAAAATTCATATCCTTGCTGGAGTTAGAGCTACACAGCTTTCTAGTTGAAGCTAATGCTTAACAGAGGCTTTAAATTAGATGAAGTTCTATCTCTTGGCAATTTTTAATTCATCTGCCAACAGATGACCTTCCCTCCGCATATAACCTACAGTAATAACCTCTATGCCAAGAAACCTGGAGTGGCTCTAAAGAGAAGTCCTTCCAACTGTGCCCAAGTAAAGCTAGACTTAAACCTTAGTTTTATCCCTGAAGTTTTATCAACTTTAGCATAAGGTAGGAAAGAGCCTTGCTTGTAAGTTGAAACTTGCCTGTAGAAAATGGGTTCATACCTCATAGTCCTTTCATGAAGCCAGGTTTCGTGTTTATAGTGGAGGTTTTCCAAATATTCAAGCTCAATTCCTTGCTCTTCTTCTCTTCCCCTCATCTGTAGCCTTTCCATGCATTTCTGAAAAAAAGTACAAGCCTGGACATTAATCATGTGTTGAAGGCTAAATCAGCTAAACAGATCAAGTGGTCCTTAATTCAGAAGGAATAATGCTAGACATCAGTGAGCATTAACTTTAAATGTTTGTCTGAACATCAATGAGTTAAATCTAGAATAACTTTTTAAAAAAAAACAAACTTGAGCCAGTTTAGCTGAATGTCAGTAGTTATTACTAAAATGCTTATCTTCAATTCAGGGCTGTATAGAAAGGGAAGTCAAAGATTCAGAAGTTCAACTTTAGCCTTGGATCCTTACTGAGTGGTGGATGCTAGCAACTGTAGCGTTTGCTGACATCCGAATAGTAGCTCAGAAGGGAGGGGTTTTAATCTGGTCTCTGAATGACATCTGAATTTATGATAGGCTTCCCATTACATTTGGGGTGGGGGGAGCTAATTCAGTGTTAGTCACTGAAGTATTATGTCACGAATACTGAGGGTTTTGTACTCTCTAAAGCTCCTGGAAACTGAAGTTGGAGCTGCAGTATTTTCATCTTTAGTGAACATACCTGAGGTGTGGTTCTTAGGTAGATCATGCCATCTAGTTCTATATCTGATTCAAACTGATTCAAAAGCCATGTGTGCCAGTCCTGATAAATGGCCCACTCTGTTTCATTAATGTTTCCAGACTCGAACAGGTTAGAAGCAAATACATATCTGCAATGAAAGACGTTAGTTTCATGCCAGGAATGACCAAAGTGAACTGCTAAAACAGTTCTCACTGGAATCAGAATCACAGTACTGAGAAAACAGCTGCTTACTCTTACATCCATAAAGTACTCTTCATACCATCCAACTCTCACCTGTTGACTCAAACCTGCTCCTTGCAGATACTAGTTTAATATCGTTTCCCCAGCTCCGTGTCTTTGAGCGTAAAGACCTGAAGCTTTTAATCTGAACTCTTGTATTGTGAGAGTAATTACCTGTCACTGTACACAGATCTCTCAAAAAATTGCACTGGATGTTCTGCTTCATGTAGCTTGGCTGAGACAGGTTTTAATTGCGCTCTTACTCGGCTCAAGCAAGCATAAGTCTGAAATGTATAAGCCCATCTCGTGGGTTTATCATACAGCATTTGAAGTAGATTTCCTCCGCTCTTCTGAGATGTTGAAAGTTCCTAGGGGACAAGAGAGAACTTAATACCAGTGTATCTGCAGGATTTTGTTTCTTAATCCAGAACTCTAGTATGTTGAAGTAAGAATTCATGGTCTTGGTTTTTTTTTTAGGAAAATGCTTAGGCATAGGAATAAACGGTATTCTTTATGACAGTTTCTTTAGAATAGGTTGATCATGGGAGTTTCAGAGTTTAGTGTGATTGCTGTGGAGTAGGGGTGGCTGTTTGGAATATGCATTCAATAGTACCTGTCTAAGTAGCCTTTACAATTCGAGTGTTTGACCAACTAGTATGATAGTGGGGATGACCCTGGAAGCTCCAGACTAAGTACAGCTGAATTTTGGCATGGCTCCCCGGTCAATCACTGCAGTTTCTTCTGTGCCCCATCCCTCTCCCCAGGCTTCCCAAATCCAGCACACCTACCTCGTATTCATCTTCAGCTGTCTGGATGTTGCACCACTTGGCGATGGGTTCAGGGATGATCTCCCACTCATCGCTGTGTTTCTCTAGCAGCCTGACAAATGTTGACTTCCCTGCAGCTGGAGAAGGTTTGAGAAGTTCACCGAGGGTGTAGGTTAGGCTGGTCTTACTGATAAAGATAGCGGCAGTTGTGAGGTTTCTTGGAGAGGCCGTAGGCAGCGTCGCTGCGGTGTTTGAGGCGCACGGGACCCCAGGCAGGCTTTGGGCAGCGGGG
>NW_008824658.1:2512162-2513163 GCF_000699105.1 Pygoscelis adeliae
CGGGCTTCTGCCGCTGCCCGGCCAAGGGAGCGCGGCTGCCTCTGCCGAGCTGCTGCCTTCAGGGTCTTTTAAAATCGGTCTTCAGCAAGTGAAATCAAGCAGAGCTGCTTTGTTCAGGAAGTTACCGTAAAACGGTTCCACTTACTGATTTGATTTGCATTAACTTAAAACGACTTCTCCCTGTTGCTTGATTTACAGACATAAACTTTGAGAGCATCCTTTTTTCTCCCCCCCTCCCCCCTTTTTTTTTTTCTTCCCAGAAAGCCTCCAGCTTTGGGGGGAGGTAGTTGTTAGCGGTCCGGACTGGTATCTGTTAAACTAAACATTTTACGTAGCTACGTGAGAGATGAGGCCGTGTAGACTCGCGGGCAGGCAGTGAAATGGCTCAGCCTGGGGCTGTCAGTCGGTTCTGGTATCGGCTGGAAGGGGAAGCACGCACGGGCGAAGGGTCGGACGCTGCTCTGAGCGGCTTTGCTTCTCGGCTCCGAAATCCCAGTGCCGCTGTTGGCACGCCTGGGGTTTCGTGGAGTCTGTTTAACTTTTGGCGTGGGTTCTCTATCACCTGTGCGGGTAACTGCCAGTTGAAACGCGAACTGTGTGTTCTTTCCAGGGCAAAGAGAGGGGGTGTAGGATTCTCAGGTGATAGTTAAATGCTTTACAGGTGCAACTGTCTGAGGTTGTGCTACTGTAGTTATTTCTGTAATAATGAGATTCAGGGTTAAATCTAGCTAGGTCTGGTGTGTTTGGAGGAGATGGGAGGGAGTTATATTTTCCTTTCTTTTATCGTAATTGTGACCCATGTCTCTTCTCTCCCCATCTCCTACAAACACACCAGGCTTCAGTGACCGAAGCGAGCAGATTGTTTCACGTGGGGTAGCGTCAGCATTTGAAGCTGGTAAGTGCTAGTTCCCACACACCTCTTTGTTCAGCCAGACTCCTGCTCTCCGTGCAACGCGTGCCGCGCTGGTGCGGGGGGCGAGTGTCGGTGGCGGGGCCCGCCC
>NW_008824658.1:2514045-2516166 GCF_000699105.1 Pygoscelis adeliae
TGGGCGGGCACAGGCCAAGGGGGCCGCCGGGCGCTCTGAGGGGGTGCGGGTGGCGGCCGTGCTGTGCGGTGTCTCAAAGGGCCTGCTTTGGTTTTCTCCAGCGACGACAGAAGCCGAGACGGAGCCAAGCCTCACCCCCAATGTGATGCTCAACACGGAGAGCAGCGAGGGATATGTGGTGAAAGTCAGGGGGCTGCCTTGGTCCTGCTCCACCGAGGAGGTGCAGAGGTTTTTCTCTGGTAAGCAGAACTATGGGGGGATAGAGGTCTGGGAGAGGGGCTGGGCTCTGTTGTCAGTTCTGGGTTCCTCCTGGGGGATGCTTTGGCAGTGGGAATGCTGCAGCGAGCAGTTGCAGAAAGCGTTCGGGGCACTTCAGTACCCGATGGAGTTTGCAATGCAATGAGTGCCTCAGCTAGCACGCAGTATGGAAAGCTATGCTTTTGCTAGCAGAAACTAGACATGCAGGAGCTGAGTCTGTGAGTTGCTGGGATAGCCACAACTGCCTTGGCTTGTTGAGCAGCCAGAAGAGATGAGTTTCTGTTTTAAAGGAAACTTCAAAATGCTTGCTTCAGGTTGAAATAAATAGTTTAGTTCTTCGTGCTGTCCTAATAGGCTCTCTTGTGTTAAGTGTTAGTGTGTCGTGTCCTTCCTGCAAATTATTAGCATCCTGCAGTAATAAACAGTGGTGGTAAATCCATGCTTTCTTCAGTGGCTAGAGGTTTTAAAGCTGCTTCAGGAGTTTGGCATATTGGACTTGGTTCTGATCTAGTTCATTATGCTTACACTGATTGTTATCTCCTTATTTCACTTCATGCTGATGATAAAGTCTAAGTCAGTTACGATCAAAAGCAGGTAGCACATTCAACTTGACTTGAGGCAGCAAAGCTTTGAAAATAGGTAACGAATTTGCATTTATCCTTAATGTTTTGCTAGTCTTCAGACTTGACAAGAAGGGTAACTTCATTTTAGTTAGTCCCTTAGTTTATTGGTCACTATAAAAGTTATAGCAAGAATACTGCTGCTGTTGTTGTCTTGCTATAATTTGATAGTTGTTGTTAGTTTTTCCTTTTAGAATATCTGAAACTTTCGAAGTCACAGTGTTTCTGTAATAATTAATTCTGGCCTTCCTGTTTCTTTTTCAGACTGCAAAATTCTGAACGGGGCTTTGGGTATCCGTTTCATCTACACCAGGGAGGGCAGACCGAGTGGAGAAGCATTTGCTGAACTTGAATCAGAGGAGGATGTGAAATTGGCACTGAAAAAAGACAGAGAAACAATGGGACACAGATATGTTGAAGGTTTGACTCAGTTGGTCTAGTAACTGACTAAATGTGTTTGTGCTTGATGGGTTTTTGGTTAATTGCTTTTCTGTCTCTAAAATGCATGTGAAAGGACAAATGGACTTGTGTATCATAAGTTGACTAGTTTCGAGGCAAGTGGCTTTTTAAAACTGTTGTGTATTCCAGAATGCATTAATTCTAAGTGCCTTTTACAGTTTTCAAGTCAAACAACGTTGAAATGGATTGGGTTCTGAAGCATACTGGTCCCAACAGCCCTGATACGGCTAATGATGGTTTTGTGCGTCTTAGAGGACTCCCATTTGGCTGTAGTAAAGAAGAAATTGTCCAGTTTTTTTCAGGTATGTGGGATAAAAGTAGTAGCTGTAGCACTATTGGTCTATGTTAAAACAAAAAAAACAAAACCAAAAAACCACCACGGATTGCCCAGTAGTACTTCCAACAGTATACTGATGAGTATTTATACTTATTTAAGTAAATAAGCAATTCTTCATTAGTTATCTGGGCTTGAGGGATCAATTCCTAAAGTACATGTTTATTAAATAATCGAGGGAACTCCAAAAAGCTGCTCTGACTTACACTTAGCGGGACGTACTGTTCCAAGTAAGGATAGCAGAAAACAAGTGTCTTGCTTTCTAAATTAAAAGTGAACCATTCAGATGGGAGGATATTTCCACCCACAGTCCTAGCTGGTTCATGCTGCTCAGTGAAGGATGTAGAACACCCCTGCTGCTGGGCTCAGTACAAGGAGAAGGATCTGAGGAAGGGCATGCATCGTGCCTGTGACTTCTTATAAACATAGATTTAGTATCGAATAAGATTC
>NW_008824658.1:2516177-2524672 GCF_000699105.1 Pygoscelis adeliae
GAACTCCACCCAAGTACAGATTTCCCCCCTCCCCGCTCCCCTTCCTAGGGGGGGAACCTCCCCCCCTTGATGTTACCTAGCTTAAAGTCTTCATGGTCTTGTATTGACTCATTCTCACTTTTTTGCAGCTGTTGTATGTTTTAGGAACTGGAATACTATTACAAATGCCTAAGAATGAAATCTGTTGATTTTTCTAGGATTTAACTTGGTAGTATTTTCAAAGTAGTAGATTTCTAAATGTGAGTGTTAAAATTAGCTGGAATGTTTTGCTGTAACAAGATACGATTGAGCTTACTGTTTTGCTTTAAAGTACAGTAGAAATATTTCCGATTTTGCAACTTCAGAACTTGTTTTTTGTTTTCTGAATCAGTAACGTATTGTGAACAAGAGCAATTCCTAAGCATGTGCATTTTAAGTTGTTTCTTTCTTACGTGGTTAAGTGATTCAAGCTTTAAAAACTGTTAATGTGCTTAATATACAGAATGTGCCTCTTCTGTTCAGAAACTAATACTTTTGAAATTACTTCATGATTTTTCCTTAATTCAGCACTCCTAAACATAAAAAAAAAAATGCTGAAACTTGATGTTTGCATAAGACTAATTATTTTACCTGAGTGCCTTCTAGTAAAAATACTTGTTATATATAAAGCTGTTTAACTTGCTGTGTTTGAATTTAAGTTATTTTAAAAAGTTCATCTTAAATACTTTCACAGAATTGAAGAGGTTTGTAATAATATGTGAACTTCTTAATGCACCCTGCATTAGATGCTTTATCTGAGGAGTTGTCCGTGACGCTCAGAATGTTTCTGTGCTCTGCAGGGTGGGTTAAGAACGTAAACTGAATGGTATGTGATCGTGGATCTCTTTTTGTTGACATGCTTTTTCTTCTAGTGTTCTAGAATCAACATACCATTCGCTTACAAGTGTTAAAATTCTGGTGTATTTAAAGCTATAAGAAAAACTCATGACTGGGCTTGTGATGTTAATATTGCCCCCCTACTGGGGTTATTTGTCCTTGGGTTGAAGGGTTGGAAATCGTGCCAAATGGGATAACATTGCCGGTGGACTTCCAGGGGAGGAGTACGGGGGAGGCCTTCGTGCAGTTTGCTTCACAGGAAATAGCTGAAAAGGCTCTAAAGAAACACAAGGAAAGAATAGGGCACAGGTGGGGATGGATGGTTGGTTGGCTATGTCACTTTTCTTATGGTAAACAATTAAATCCATATTCTCTCTTCTGAAAGTGTTAACATCCGACTAGAAATAGCGTTTTGGTCTCTAACTCGGTGATAAGTCAAGGTATTGCTAACGCGCGTACGACGCAGACTGTTTGGATCTACCCAAAACGAAAGATGAAATTGGGCTAAGCCTAAGTGTGCTTTGGAAACTTGGTAACACTGGAGGAGCGCAAAACTGATAGCTTGAAAGCGATGAAGTTGAGAGACTATGGCTTTAACTTCTCAAATAGCACCAATTATGCCTTTAGCTCTAAAGACATGCACAGTACTCTCATTACCATAAGAAAATGTGATACTTTCTAAACTTGTTTTATAAGTTGAAATGTAACAAATTTTCTTACTGTATTAATCTTCAATGTAATAAGCATAGCTTTCAAGAAATTGTCACAAAGGGTTTTTATTCTATTTTACTTGTGACTATTTTTCATTGAAGCATGCACTTTTTGCCTACGCTGAATCGCTGAAGCATAGGCTGGGTTCACTAGCACATGCAGAGCTTTTTGTAGCGTCCTGATGGGTTAAAATCTCGGTGGAGACTGGGTTTTTAACCCTCTGTTTACATTGCCACGTGAGCAAAACAGTGCTGAGTTGAGCGGACGTCAGTCCCTCCTATGTTTTTTGACTAACACTTAAAATTGGGGGGAGGAGGGTGGGGAATCACTATTGCTCCCCCACCCTTAAGGCTGGGATACTGCGAAGTATGAGGAGCACGTAAACCCTTCGGTAATTGTAATTTCTTGAAAATACACTGATTTGAAAGTAACGTAGTGCTTGTAATAATCTGTCATTGCCTACATAATGTAAAGAAACCTGGCTTAAAATACGCCGCCAGTTTCGAGGCTATGACTAAATGGCTTGTTTTAATGTGAAGTTGTGAGGTATTTGTGGAAGGTGTTAAAGACTGACTTCTTCCTGTGGAAACACTTCTAGGTACATTGAGATCTTCAAGAGTAGTCGAGCGGAAGTGCGCACTCACTACGACCCTCCACGCAAGCTGTTGGCAATGCAGAGACCCGGTCCTTACGACAGACCCGGTCTTACGCGGGGATATAACAGTCTTGGTAGAGGAAGTAGCTTGGAAAGAATGAGGCGTGGAGCTTACGGAGGAGGTAAGTATACGGAGTCCAAGAGGGAGCTGCTCATCTCAGAAGCAGCAACACTTGGACCTGGTAGTGTCTCCCCTGCTTTGTAACTACTGGTTTGTATGTGTCCTCGGCTTTATTTCTCCTAGAAGAAACGGAACTTCCTAATGCTAGTTGTCTGCAGCGTGTCTGTGTACGTACTTGAAATGAACATGTTGTCCAATCTATTTATAGGTTATGGAGGTTATGATGACTACAATGGGTATAATGATGGCTATGGTTTTGGTTCTGATAGATTTGGAAGAGGTAAGATTTCTCTAATAGGAATAGTAACTGAACTTTCGACACGTCTCAAAAGAAACTAAAATACATCTGAAAGACCTAGAATGGACTCTTTTCTCTGCAGGAATGTCGGACCACAGATACGGCGACGGGGGATCCACCTTCCAGAGCACGACTGGCCACTGCGTCCACATGAGGGGTCTGCCTTACAGAGCTACGGAGAACGACATCTATAACGTGAGTTCCAAAGCTGCCGTTAAGTGCATGGCTTTAAGATGCTGCGACGGTTACTGGACGTGTCAACTGCACCGCAGTTAACGAGCGTTCCTTTAGAGAAAACGGCTTGCTGTAAAACCAAACTGCCGCATTGGTGCGTTTTAATCGGTGTGACTGTTTCGTATGTAGTTCTTCTCACCTCTGAACCCTGTAAGAGTACACATCGAAATCGGACCGGATGGCAGAGTAACTGGAGAGGCAGACGTTGAATTTGCTACTCATGAGGATGCAGTGGCCGCTATGTCCAAAGACAAAGCAAATATGCGTAAGTACGACTGTTGTGAATACGCGGCTTTAGGGAAGATGCAGCGCTGCATGTAGTGCATCCGCTGTAACTGGGATGCCAAAGGCTTTACCGCAGCCTTACTTGCAGCGAGGCAAACTGCGCGTGGGTTTGGTGTGAAACGCTCTCACGGCAAAACTTTCTTTTTCCAGAACACAGATATGTAGAACTCTTCTTGAATTCTACAGCAGGAGGAAGTGGTGGTGCCTATGGCAGTCAGATGATGGGCGCAATGGGTATGTGTAAACAGTCTAACTGCACTTTTGAACAAGCACTTGATATTTAATGAAGCTGGCTGATTTTATACAGCTCCTGCTTATTCTGTGCCTGGCATAAAAACTGAAATTCAACATTCTGTCTTAATCACACAGTCAAGGAATCGGAAGGGGTAGTCCAAGATTGGAACACTAGCACATTGCCAGGTATATAAACCTTTTGGGAATGCGTTCAAACAATGAATAGGTTGGATAAGCTGTGGTGCTGAATGTGGTGCGCGTGGTGGGACGAGTGGCTCCTGGGAAGTGCGGTGGTGTGGAAGTGGAGTGGGAGATGCCTGTCCTTTTCTTCTCCTTCCCCCTCCCTCTTCTTGGAGACCAGAACATAGTCTGGTGATGGAGGACGTATCTGTTGCATGGGACCTGCCATTCAAGCCTGGGCTTGGTGGTGAGGGAAAATCTATCTGGAATTTGGGGAAACTGTCTGAATTGCTCTAGCAAACACCAAAATTGTTTGAAAAAAATCTAAAATGTGATTGCAGCACAAGTCTAAAGCCGTTGTTGTGTCTATAAAGCAGATACTCTTCTTGATACCGGGCTTGCCTGGCTTCTCAGAGATTGTGGTGGTTGGTTTTGGGGGGTTTCTTTCTCGAGGGCGGTGGGGTGGGGTGTGCGTGCGTGTGTAGACACACGGCTGCTTTTACAGTATTTTGATTACAATGTTTGAAGTCTAATGCTGATACTTTAACTACAGAAGAGCTTTGTGGGAGTATAGGCAAGCGATGAGGTGAAGAGCAGTAGTTAATAAGCTTAAGTAGAAGTCTGTCGTAGCGGTGCTGTGATGCGCAGCCGGTCTGGAACAGCAGTAAGCCTGTCAGGACTGTACAGGACCGAGTGACTCGGTTAATGAGTCGGCATGCCTCCCACAGGGCTGGGGGCTGTCCTGGGCAGCGCTCTCCTGTGAGGCCACTTAAAGCCAAGTTTGAGACTCTCGGGGCGTGTGTTACATACAACAGCAGGTTGATCCTGCTACCTATAGTCCATAGAAGCTGCAGAAGTAAAACCTTGCAGCAAGTGCTTGAGAATCGCGAGCACTTGCTGTAATTCTTACAAGTTTGTGTTGCCCCTTGATTGTAGGGGAACGTCTTCAGAAACCCGATCGCTTGCCTTGAGCCGGTTTCCTTCCGTACTGAGGAGGAAAGCTACCTGGGTGGGGGAGAGCTAGTGCCAAGAGTACGGGGCTGTTAGTTCGGTGAGGGGTGGATATGTTGATGATGAGCAGACTCTTTGACAGGTGAGCTCTTAACGTTTTTATCCTTAACTTGAAAGGAAGCCAATCCAGTTACGGTGGTCCAGCCAACCAGCAGTTGAGCGGGGGTTATGGAGGAGGATATGGTGGTCAAAGCAGCATGAGTGGATATGGTAAGAGCATTTCTTCACTGGTTTTCAGTTGGGCTAAGCGCAGCTGGCTGAGTATGCCTTAAGGTGCTGCTCACGGGTGTTGAAGGGCCGTGGTGCAGATGGGGCGGCACGAGCCCTGAAAGTTGAAGACTTGGGCTATTGTGAATTTTGGAACTAATGGAGAACCGGGGGGGAATAGAGTCAACGCAGGAGCTTGGAGCTGAGGGGGGGAAACGCGGGGAATTACTCTGAAAGGGATAGGAAGTGCCAGTCTCCAGATGTCCATTACTCTGATGACTTCTTACTGTCTCAGTGTGGAAGCGGGAGACCAACCTGGTTTTAAGCGCAGGAGTACAAACAGGGGAAGGTACGTGGGAGGCCGGGTGCTCTGCGCTTCCACGGAACAGCGATAGAAAGCACTGAATTCAAAAGGAGGGCGAGACAGAGCTGGCTCTTTCATTGAACAACCAATAAAGTTAATTTTGGGTATGGAGCTGTAAACTGACACTCTGCAGTATTGGGCACAGTAGGTGGTGTTTACGAGGTGGCCCAGCAAGGACAGGCGTTGGGGGAATGCTGCTTCGAATCGGCCTGAACCAGCTGTGAACCTGCTGTCGGTTTTCCCCCTCAGACCCCGGGAGCCAGGGCGCCATGAACAGCAGTTACTACAGCAGCGGGAACCGCGCGTCCATGGGAGTGAATGGCATGGGCGGCATGTCGAACATGTCCAACATGAGTGGTGGCTGGGGAATGTAACCAATCGCTGACTTTTGGTCAAATCTTTTTTAAAAAACAAAAAAACAAAAAACTAAGTTTAACAGTTTTGCAATACGAGCTTGTGATTTATGCTTTACTGTAAGTGAATTCAGGATTGTTATTTTAAAACCTTCCAGGTTCGGTATTTTTGAACATACAGAAATGAACATTCATCTAGGATGTAATAACCAAGTTGAGTAAAGACTATAACTGTTAAACAATTTTGAGCGTTTCTCAAGTTAGTTTTGTTGTAGGAGTGTATTTAAGCAGTAAGCGTATTTAGGTTAAAGCTGTTTGAATTACGTTAAATGTTGCTCTTATACCATATTACATCAACACTGTTTTGAATACATGTTGAAAGAGACATGCTTTTTTGTAAAGAAATGATTTAGGAGCTGTGTCTGAAATTCAAAGTGAACATTTGGCATGTTAGTTCTAGTTTATTTCTTTTAATATCCTGTAAGGCACGTTAAAGCTTTTTTTTTTTAAGTTAATGGGGGAAACGTGTTGAGACGCAATACGGCTACTTTAGGATTTTGGTCTTGGTGTTCGTATAAAATTCTGAGGCCTTGATTTAATCTTTCATTGTATTGTGATTTCCTTTTTAGGTGTATTGCGCTAAGTGAAACTTGTTAAATAAATCTTCCTTTTAAAAACTGGAACTCACTCCTTCTTGACCTCCCGCTCGTCGGGTGTAGCTACCCCTGCAGAAGTGCCACTGTGCTCCGGTGTCTAACGTGCACCTGCCCTGAGTGTTGTGGCTACTCCTAAGGCTAATCCTCGCCCGACGGCTGGCCCTGGGGGGTCTTGAGGTGACAATGGGGGGGTAGCGAAGAGAACCAGCCCTGCAGGTGCCAGCCATGCTGCAAGGCTGTGACATGACCAAGGTCCTGGCGTGGTCTCAAAGCTGCAGAGGGAGGCCAAAAGGCAATTCTGTATCTGCTTGTAGTCATCTCTCCTTTGGAGCCACAGTGCTGCACCAGTGGGTGCTGCAGCTTAGTGCAACAGTGATTCAATAAATTCCGCTTGTCAAACATCGTGCTGAAAGATGCGGTTTTATAAACAGCTTTGTTACAGCTTTGAGCACTGGAACCTCCCCTGGAATAATATGGAATCTGCTTTGCATGTATTTGCCCTCTCTCATTCCCCACTCTTCCCAAGGGTTCAAACATTGGAGGTACTTTTCTGCAGTGAAGAAAAAACCTGTTGTGTTTTGCAGCAGTGGAGCTAGAAAGGGTTAAACGCGGAGCACTTCAGCCTGCAGCCACGGGTGTCCTTGCCCTCTTAAAAACCTGCTTCTAACTGGCAGCTGATGGCAGTAACAAATCATGGGTGGAGCAGGCCTGGCCACAGAGTTGTGTCCCTGCTGAGCTTCCGGCAGAGTTGGGGGAAACTGAAGACCCAAACAACAGCGCAGGATCTCACTGGGGTTTGTACTGCTGTAAGTGAAGCCTTTGAAAGAAACAGCCTGCGCACAATCGCACGCTCCCTTCAGCCGAAGGGCTGCTGTCTCCTGTGGCACTCGCCAAGCAGCATGGGCGCTCTCGGGGATTCACCCAGCTGGCTGTTAGCAGAGGTGTAACCGGACAGCTGCTACCTGGACACAACAGCGGCGGAGCTGGTGGATTGCAGACTACCTGTGCACAGCCTGCCTCAGCCCTGAGGGCAACCTCGCTCGGGCTTGAGAAAATGACATCATTGGCAAGAGACACGCAGGAGTCAGTAATAGCCTCGCCGGTGAAGGCGGCTAAATCTGAGCAACTGCCCTGCTGTGTCCCTGCGAGCCCGAGGCACTGCCTGCTTTTTTGCTGGGGAAGTACGGAAGTGGTTAGCTGCCTCTGCAGAGCACTGGCTTTATCTGGCACCTTCCAGGAGGATACTGTGCGCGTGCACATGTTGGTCGGTTACTCCAGGTGCAGTTCAGCAGCTCTAGCTGCAGCCCTCGACGTGCGTGGCTGCACAGGAACATTCTCTTCTGGGATACGTGGCTGGCAGCTGCTGGAAATCACAACTTCACTCTTGCTTTCAGTTTTTGCAAAAGGCTTTATTGTGTAACTACCATGCCGTGGTCACAGCGACTTTCAGAACAAGTGACTCCGCAGTGAACTGAAGGCACGTTCATTGACACTTGTCGTAAAGCTCTTTCTACAGACAATTCATGACTCTTCTTCTCTTTACTTAGAGCAAATACAAAACTGTACACTAACCCGTGAAACACCCAGGAGCACCTACAGTGAAGGTACAGAGGAACTGAAGTTCACATGCAGAAAGACAGCGACGTCCAGAGGGCTCAAATAAACATAGAAATGCCATATACAAATTTTAATACAAATATCTATAAAAAGCAGAAAAGTGAATTTGCAGTTTAGTTTCAAATAGAACTCTAACGGAAATTACAGTTGGTTTAATTTTCTTAATTATTCCAGTTGGAGGAACATCAGCTTGCATAATCCCTACGAATTACTTTATGCTGCTCTGTCTTACAGTGGCAAATACTAGAGACCAGACAGTCTGCTGCACGGAAGACGCCTGGAATTCAGAATTAAGAAAATAATGGCTACTTTTCCAACGTTAAAGTGGTCCTGTCAAGGTTACGAAAGCCTTAGGAGGAATTGGACGAACACCGCTGAAGTAGCAGAGTGTGACAAGTATCACAAACGCGGACAGGTTTAGGATACGAGGGCAGTGCAAGTTCATTACTGGAACAAGTGTTGCAGAAGATGTCCCCGCAGTTTCTGCAGTGATGCTACAAACAGAGAGTTAGAATAAGCACAGCTGCCTAAAAACTGAGCATCGGGAAGAGAGAAATCAGACCTTTATCAAAGCTTTCGGAGTCCGCTGACATCATCCTCCGCTTCCCAACAGGCCCAACCCTCCCAGCAGCACTTCCTCCTGCGCAGCAGGCTGACCGTGGAGATCCCCGCACAACCCGGCTTCCCTCGGCGACCGGGAGCTGCCCGCCCCCC
>NW_008824658.1:2524752-2537059 GCF_000699105.1 Pygoscelis adeliae
AGGGGCTGGAGGAGCTGCTCTGCCGCCATTTCGCAGCTCTCTGGCAGGCCCTGTGTGGATCGCCACACAGCCAGGCTTTCGGGAAAGCGCACGCAGGCCCGGCTCTACGCAGGGGAAATGCGGTGCCTGGGCTGCCGGGGGCCCCGTGCAGGCACACTGTGCTGTCCCAAACCACCGAGCAGGACCCCGGCAGCGGTCCCCTGCGGCTGAAAGGCACAGCCCGGCCTGTCAGCCTCCAGTCCTCACTGCACACAGTTCAACAGGGAAGGGAGATGAACCACATCACAAGAGAACACAGCCTGTAACAGCTCCCCACCAAGGCAAGGGCCCGAGCGGAAGAACATTATTTTTAGGATGGGAAATACCAAATTACTTCTCTATGTAGTTATCATGCCGACACGGCCTGGAATTGAAGCAGTGTCGGGTCTTCCCTAGCAAACTATGCAACAGCACAATTTTTGTTTTGATGTGCAAAAAAGGAAAAAAAAAACAAACAAAAACCACTGAACACCACTACCTTCCTTCTCGAGATAGAGAATTCCTTTTCACATTGCTTGCAGTGTGTTGCTTCATCATCCTTCAGCCAGGTATGACCCTAGAAAATCGGAATGAAAACGTCACTGTAGATACAAATAAATTCATAAAATAAAATTCAAAGGCAGTTTACCAACCTTGTTGGTATTTTTCAAAAGCCACCTTTTAAAGTCAGATAACCATGGTGAAATTTGAAGGTGTTAAATGAAATGCATATGCTTAGTCAAAATATCCATGAGATGTCGAGTACCTTTAGCGCTTTATTTACTTCTTTAATATCTTCCATCTTCAACTTTGATCTGGGGGGGGGAAAAAAACCAATAAAATTCCCTCTGCATGACTTCACATTTAGTCGTGTTCAGTTTTACCTGCCATTCCACCGTCCAGCCACTGAATCTAAACTCTAATTCTTCAGTCAGCCCCCCGTTACAACTCTGAACTGCCCAGGAAGCTTTGTCACCTTGGGGTTTGCCCCCTTTTCAAGCATATTCAGAAGAACGTGGGAGAAGCACAGTTCCACTGTAAGAACTAAGCGTTTACGGTATTGTTTCCGGTCTCAGCCAGCTTACTCGTGCAAGGATCTTCCCCCACTTTTATTTCATGGCTGTTTAGTTTCCCATGCGTAGTAATGGCCTCCTAAAATTCTCACGTTTATTGATTTTTATAACTGGATGCGTTTTAAAATTATTTGTTTCAGTTTGGTACTCCATCCTCCAGGTTACGTCACTTACAGGAGTTCAGTTCCTAGAACTTACTGGCTGAGATGAAGTCCCATTTCTTGAAGAGCTTGCTCCTGCTCCTCACAGACTTTCTCTAACTGCTGCTTCTCATCTTGCAGTTTTCTCAGTTCCTATAAAGTTAAGCACAAAATCAAGTTTTTTGTGTGCTAGGTTTGACCTATAACCTAGGTCAGTCTATCCAAACTACCCAAGCAGTTCACAACAATAAGCTCCTTTACAAAGCTACCTATTTCAAAGGCTTGATTTTTAGAATTACGTGAGTGAACTACCCATGGATTCTTGTAGAGCACAAAATCTGAAATCATTTAACCATATTTACCAGAAAGACAGGAAGATTTTCAGGCTTTAAACATCCTTGAACATAGCTAGAATGCAGCAGTCCCATGCCCACGCATGAGCCAATAGACAGATACTGGTGTACAATTGTGCCTTCAAAATCTAAACTGCTCGATACACAGGAGCAAATTCTCTTTAGATTAATAAGAATGTGTGTGTGTAAAAGATCAATCACATTCAGTCGTTCTGAATGCTTGAAAACGGGTTCTTATTTTATTACATACAGTTGAAAGCCTTCACACAGTCACTGAAAGCTCTGAACTTGCCATTTCCTCCCTGAGCAGGGGTATCTCGCCGTGGGACAAGCTGATGAGCTTTTTGTCCCCAGCTATCCCACCTCAGCTTCAGCTGCTGACTGCTGAGTGGCTCAGGCACTCGCGCAGCTAAGGCAGGGCGGCTAGAAGCCTCCTCAGCCACCTCCAGCTAAGCTGTTTTCATTGCCTGAGCCCTACATGGGGGAAGTGCCATCCTTCTCTTGGCACTTCATGTGCAGACTTGCATTATGTCAGCCAAGCTTTTGAAACCACTCAGAGGAGGAGAGTGGTACGGAAGAATTTACTCCACTACCGATGCAAACGTTGCACTGGGTCTCAAGTCAGCTTTAATCCTGAACACTGGGCATGTTTGCACTGCGCATACCTTTTTCAGTCCTTCCATTTGCTGCAATTCTGTTTTAAGCAGAGTGGTAGCATCCTTCTCTTGGTGTAGTTCTCTTTGCAAAGTTTGTCTCTGTTCCTTTTCAGATTTTAACTCCTTTTCCAGAGTTGAGCTATTTAAAAATAAGTCATTCTAAGAAACCCTAAAGCAGAAAAATGTCCTATAGCACTTAAGGACAGCAACAGTATGAGAAGAAGAAACCTTGTCCAAAAGAGGGCAAAAACTAGAGTGGTGTTCTGGGAAAGGAAAGAACAGGGATGTTACGGCAGCAGACATCAAAAACTATATTAGCATTTTCAGGTCACAGAAACCAAGCAGCAATAAATGGCTAGAAGAAAAAAGAAAAAAACCCCAAACAACCCAAAACCAAAACACCAAACCCAATCCCCACAAGTACATATTTGACTACCTGTGTTTAAACAGCCATGTTTAAAAGTGACAATCTACTCTGAAGTCTGAACAGTGAAAGAAGCATTTTCTATAGGTATTAGAAATCTTCAGAGGATTAACATTCCCTAAGAACACCAGGACGCTCCTCAACCCCCAAACCCCTCCAAAAACCCCAATCCATTTAGGTGACAGTCACTTACATGCTCAGCCTACAAGCATGACCGTATCTATCTCCCGATTTAGTAAAACAATTGAAAGCTCCATTGCTAGTCAGAACGGCCAGATTTCTACTGGCACTCCGTGCTCTAAACTGGATGTCCTGGAAAAAGCGTTTCGAAACCCTCATGCTAACTGTGCACGAGACAGAAGCACTGTGCTTTCCTAGATCTTGCATACTTCTGTCAACACTTGCTGAACCCAATATAATTCAAACCTACCCCTCTTTAGACCTTAACACAGAAGGAGCAGAAAGCACTTAAAGAAATGGCAGAAGGGAAGGAAAAAAACCTGATCAGATTAAATACCATTTGCTATCCAGTTGGGACATCTGTTGCCGACAAGTGTCAAGCCTGCCAGCAAGCTCTTGCTTCATCTTGTTGCATCGTTCTTCCGCAGCCTGCCTTGCCTTTTCTGCATGCTGCAATCTACAAAGTAAGGAACATGTATGTTTGTTGTCAATTCATATATTCCTTACCTACACCCTCTCATTTTGTTCTTTTAGATTTACCATACAGAACTTTACAAAAGCTTGAATTGAAAATGCTAGTGGAGAGGGAAAAAAAAAAAAAAAAAATTGACTTTTGAAAGCAACTGTTTCTGGGAAAAAAACCAAACCCAAACCCCAAAAGCGAGAGTCACGCCTGTTCTTAAACTAAAGTCAACATGTTTTTAAACAGCCTGCCTATGGAAAGAGCTATGGTTTTCGAATGGGCATGTTTGCCTGGGAAAAGAGAACAGGCAAGGGCAGAGGGTGATAAGGAAGAGAAAGGAAAAAGAACATCATGCTGGCACGTGTGCCCAAATGTCTCTAGGAGGTGTATGGAAGGTCATCCTATAAAGGTTTCAGCTGGAAACTTTCTACTGATTTCAAGCGCTGACTTTTTGAGCTTGTAATTATTACCTCTCTTCCATTTGTTTCATAGAAGACATCATCTCATTTGTTTTTCCTTCAAAAGAGGATATTGCTTCTGTTTTCTGCTGTAATGAACACTCTGCATTCTGTAGGAATAAGTGAATAGATATTCCAGGTAATATATTTTAGTTTTCTAAAGCACAAAGCGTTAGTGTTTAATGAAAGTCTGCCGCTAGATAAAGAATGTTTAGCTTGTTACAGGCAATGCCTGGCTCTAACTGGAATGTCCAAACAAAATGCTGATAATGCCAGAGCAGACACTCCTCAAGTTGTTTTGTTAAGAGCTCAGAAACAAACTTAACTGTACTAAGTTTTGGCCTATGAGATCAGCTACAAGCCAAAAATCTTCTCTTTAGAAATGAGCTTGAAGAAATAAATTATCAGATTAAACTGACAGAATAAGAATATCAATTATGATTTGAACGTAACAACTGCACTCAGTGGGCGTGGAACCAGAAAGCCAAGAGAACTACAAAATAAATAACTGCTTTTGAAAGCAAAGGCATAGCTCAGCACTGGGGTTTCACTGGCCATTGCCTTGCAAGTTTCTGTGCATCTGTGAAGGAGGCAAAGGCCTGGATAAAGCCTGAACAGGCACCAGGAAACAATCCATACAAATTGAGAGAAATCCCCTCTGGATTTCTGGCACTGGGTACGGGAGGGGAAGTCTAGTTAAACTCGTATTTCATTAATGGAGACAAGCTCTGTATATTTTGTGTGAACACTACTACTCTATCACTTCCTTGTAGAAATGCCTATCAGTATATTTTTTGTCCAATTAAAAAAAACACAAGACAAAATGCCACAATCCACCCAAACAACAACAACACAACAAAACACAAAAACATCCCCAACCCCCTGCAATAGATATGACACAAAGGATGGAGAAAGTAAAAACTGCCAGGGTAGGGAAGAGACTGAGGAAGGAAGACAGGCCCAGAAAGCAAAATGTTTTTCATTTTACTTCTCTAACCATCTTACCTCTGGAGAGCCAGGTCTTATGCTAAAGGGGGTGTAACAAAATACCTAAACCAACCCAACAACTTTTTGGTAGCTCCAGAGGCCAGCCTGACCACAGAGTTCCTCCCTCCCCAAATCCGGTGTTGCCTTTCCACCGGCTATAGCACTCAGCTGACCGTTTGGGTACAGACTACAGGAGATAGACAAAAACAACTGATAGTTTTCTATTGGTTTAGAGAGGCTCATTGTTGTTTTTTTACAGTAAACGGTGTTAAATGTGGTGCAGGTGAGAGGCAAGACAACACAGATGGGAAGGAGAAGCAAGACAGTTCTTGGCTGCAGTAAGTCATTTTTTCAAAAGACTAATCATCCAGTAGTTAGAACAAAGGACCCTTGCAAACACCCTCTCCCCTGTGAGAGCTCTCCATTTGTCTCAGCATTTGCCGGATGATCCTGTGGCACACTACGCAGCATACTCAAGGAAACCCCCTTTCTTTCCAGACATACTCAATATAATACCAATAATGAAGCACAATAAAAAAATTCAACGGTTTTAAAATAGATAGTCTTAAGAAAATTGTTGCATCTAAGTATTACTTCAGACGTATATAAGTGCATATGCATCCCCAGTGCACAATTAATGTATAAAGACCACTCATACAGCTGTTCTGTCTGTTCTCCTCTGTGTACATACCTGAGATTTGTGAAACATCTGCAAGTTAATAGCCTTCACTTCTTCTAACTGTTGGCGAAGTGCAACTAAAGTGTCTTGTTTTTCGTGAGTATCTTTTTCCAGAAGTTTCATGGCAATTTCCATTTCTGTTTTCATTCCAATTTGTAGCTCCAACTCTTTCTCTAGTTCCTTACAAAGAGATTTCCTAGTTACTGCTATGTAGTCATATGTCAGGGATAAGCAATTCCAAAACCCATATAACCCCATACACAAACTATGTATTACTCCGAGATAATACTGAACTATGATTTTACAGAAGAGTTAGGTCTCAAATAATACATTAAGTTAGTAAGACCAAAATACTATTTCAGCTCTCCAGATCAGGGCAAGGGTGCAGATCGGCTGGCATGAAGTGTAGAGCTCAGCGTGCAACTTAGCAGCCTGTCAAATGAAGCATTTCTCCTGGCAGCTGTTGACTTAGAGCCGTAGGCTTCAGCAAGCCTGGGCAGCCTCTTCACCGGTCACTAATTAGCAGTTCACTGTGCAAGTGTGCATATACCGTATTTTCCTCCATAAAGACAGTTGCCTCTCATTGTGTTTTGATCTTAGTCTCTGCTATAATAATGCTGGTAGGTTCTTAAACAGGGGAAGACCTTTTATTTTCAGCATTCCAAAAGCCCTGATTTCCAGTTCTTTACAGACACTGTTAACAATCAGTGTCCAGCATCTTGCTTGCAATTCATTTATGAATGCTGAATAGCTGCAAAAAGTGCACAGCATACATCTTATATCTGTAATGCTACCTTAAAGTATGCAGAATCCTGTATCTTTCATTTCATTTTCTATAGTTAAGTTTTCTTACCAGCCTAATTTTTTTTTCTTCTTTCAACTGCTTCCAAACATCACTGTACATTTCATCAAGACCCTGGCGTGACTGCTTGTAAGTATCCAATTCTACTTTTGTATCCTCTTTTGTTACCTGCAAGAAACATCAGCAAAAAAGCCACATAAGATCACAAAGCTACGTATTTAAAGTATGCCTTAAGTTGTTGTGCATAACACAGCATTTCTATATGCTATTTCAAGTAAAATCCTACTGTTTTACAATTAATAAGCTGGCAAATGTTAATAAGCTGAAATTTCAAAGAATAGAGCAAAAATAAAAAGAAACCATTCTAATACTTTTCATGCTTTCTCCCTTCTGCAAGTGTATGTTTAAGTGTGTAGTGAAGAACAGCAAAATCTAACACCTGTGCATACTATACACAGCAACAGTGATCTACACAGTAGCATGCTAAACTGTGCTTAGCATTCCCGTTCAAAGTGCTTTTGAGAGCGCTAACTACAGTCCATCAAGAGAGATCACTTATTTTAAGGATCCTCATAATCTTTAAATAGGTGTCCCACCTCTACGCTTTTTTCACTCCGTTCACGAATTAATTCATTTTGTTGTTTTAACTGCTGCTGCTCTTCCTGAAGTGATCCAATTCGGTCAGTTGCTGCTGCAAGCTGTTTACAAAGAGAACATATCTATATTTAATCACTGCACAAGCGTGCAACATCTGGAGGATTTCTAAAGTTAGTAGCTCAGCCTTTGTAGCAGGTGCGCTGCTCACTTCCCCTTTCGTCCCTTTCATTCTCCCCAGAAGCTGCCCAACCCTTTTGCAGCCGTACTTGCTGTACAGCCTAAATTAATAAGCCCACCAACACTTGTTCACTTGACTTCTGCTTCACGCCCTCATCAATTATTTTTAAATATTAACTGTGCAAAGACATGCATCCTAGCATAGAAGGCTACAATCCAACACACATCTGTGATCTGTGGTATCCATTCTGGTATGAACTAGAAGTCATATAGCAAGTCAGGGTTGACATTCACTGGCAGAACCTTATGGCATTTTCAAGTGGAGATACCCCAAAAAGTATTGGAAATTGGCCTACACAGATACACTCTGAACTATATATATAGTTTTTATATATATATAAAAAAATAAAAGAAACCCACCACCACAAAACCCAAAACATCCACTATCATGCATGCTGCTGGATTCTATTTCAGTTCCCAGCTAGGAAAGATTTCCTAATTGAAATGTGATTCTTTTCCTTCTCTTTTATACATACACACGTGTATGTGCAGAAGGAAGAGGGACAAGTCATGTTTGTTACAGTGGTATGATTACTTTTGGGTGGAGACACCACTGCAAGACAAAAAACTTGATTAAGGAAACCCATCTAACAAATAGGTGCCCAAAAGCATGTTAACAGCTAACATAATGTAGAAGCTTTCCACAGAGCTTTCCCCATGAGCCAACTCATGACAGTTCTACCACTCCCCCACATTTCACTAGTATCAGCTCAAATATGTTAGGTCCTAAGGTATGTTCTTAGGAAGTTTTGCCTGTGATGGAAAAGAGCTATGAGAAACATTTAACAGGCCAGACACAAACCTCTTCCTGGAGTTTTGAATTGGTCTTTTCTAAACAGTCTATTTTGTTCTGAAGATCTGCAACTGTGCAACTGCAGCAAGGAAAAAGAGATGCGTAAAACCAGTACAAGTAGTGCCAATGTTCAATATTTATTCCTATCCTCAACCATACTTTTACCATTTTGTATTTGTTAACAACGAAATAATTTGGTGAGCTGGCAAAAATCCAGAGGAAGGACAATCGTCTGTCTTAAGCTCTGAGAGGACCATGCGTTTGCCTACAGTTGGCAGCCTACTGTATTAGTTGGCAGCCCTGTTCTGGCTTAGCTTTTGCAGTCTTAACACCTCTCTGATGTTCAAGAGGGTAAGTGAGGCTGGCTCCTCCCACTGAGCAACCTATGAGGGAAGAACAGAGACTGTTCCTCTAAAGAATGAATTTCCAGATGCACTTGTAATAGTTTTCTCTTGAAAAAGTATCTCCAAAATCTTCTGTTAATCACTAGTAAGTCCCAAAAAAGTCAACTATTATTACACAGACTTGTTTTCTGCATTGCATATGCCACCAGAAGAGTAAGGTTACAAAATGAAACTAAGATTTTGGGAAAGAATCAGAAAAGGCATTTCAATATCAGACAAAAATCTACAAGACTGACAGCAGAGACATTCAAAGCCATACTGGAAAAGCTAAACAGGACAAGTGTCTGTACATTAGAATAGATGAAAATCCCACCTTAGATGTCGGTTAAGTTCCTCCACATAATGCTTCTGGTCAAGGACAGCTGTAATCCCTCCATCTCTAGTTGTAAAAGTGAGAATTTATTGATTGAGAAGAAACTCCTTCATTCTAAAGTGTTAGTTTGTACTAGAGTTTTCAGCATAGACTTGCAAACTGAGTTGAAACCTTTTCTCCTTTTCTTATAAAAATACTTGTGCCCGAGCTAGACTGGAAGCACTAGGGAGATGAAGCAGCTGTTCAGCTGCTTCTCCTCAGCAGCTGAACAGTAAAGTGCTCTGAAGTGCTGGAAGCACACAAACTATGAAGTCCCTCCATTCACTTCAGGTCTTCTAGATACAGCGATGCTAACAGTTGCAGTCTCTACTTCACCTAACATTTCCCCTAAAAGTACTTTTTTTCCTCCATAACCGATCTCTCCCACAAAGACAGCTACTTAATTGAGAGCGTTTCTGAAACGGTGCTTAAAAACAAAGCAGTGATGTAGTAGTGGGTGACCTCGCAGATCATGTCTCCTAAAACCCAATAAAAACACATCCTGAAGTTTTGGGTGCTTTTAATTTGGTTCCAGCTCAAGACACAAACTCGCCATGCTGTATTGTTAAAACTACCATGGGCTCAACCTTTGAAAGTTAGCACTTCTGTTTAGCTAACAAAATCTATTTTGGATTCTTTTTTTTGGATGATTAGAAGAGTTTAAGATCTCTAGCACTCACGTGCTCCCACAGACTGACAGGTTTGTTCTACAAAAAAGGTAACAATTTAGAATCACTAATTCACCATACGTACTGTTTGCCATCACTGTCCTGCGTTTCCTTAAGGTACAAGGAAAAATCAATCACTCCAACCTGAAAAATATATTTAAGACGTTAACACACCTTCACAGTGCAATTCTGCATAGCAGCAGGCATTACTTTATATTTGGAAAAAGGTAAATATCTGAAGTTGAAGTTTAGAAAGACAGATAATACCTATATTCTTCCCAGCTGAAGCAAACGTACCAGCTAGTGTTTGTTGTAAAAGCATCACAATAACCACATTCAGTGTGCTCAGTTTCTAGCGGTTATTTGTTTTGACAGCATTTCCATAAACTGCTACTTAAAGAGATGGATACTTATATACTTTGTTTTGATTCAACGTGGGAAACATGACAAGCTTCCACACTGGACATTCCTGCCCCCCCCCCCCCAAAAAAAACCAACCCAGAAAAAGAAAAAAGAACTTAAATCATGCTTTCTAAAAACAAACACAGTATCTTATAGAAATATGACATTTAAGCAATTCTTTGGGTTCTTATAAAGACATTAATAGTTAGCCATGTTCATAATTTGTAGAACAGGCAGGATAATTTCAACATTATTTTCTGCAACATTATCTTTTAAAGAACAAAAAAGTTAATAATAATAAAATTATAGCAACATATATTTTTAATTTACAGCTTAGAAATAGAGTTAGACTTCTGCAATGCTATTGACCCATTTTGTCAAAGTTTACCTAATTCAAAAGTAAACCAGATTGGCTGAAAGAGGACATGGCCTCAAATTACAAGACACTCACAGTAAGTTAAGCACAGATTCATGCCAGGCATTTATTTGTTTGGACCTCAAATACCTCAAAACATTCCTTATACTCCTGGGCTGTTTCATTAAAGCAGCAGAGGTATGTGACATCACCCCGCCCACACACACCAAAGCCAAAAGGAAACCACCATTCCCCCTCAAAACAAAAGCTCCCATAAGACCCTAGCAGATTGATCTTGACAATGTATCTCTTGTCATTAGCTCAGTTCGTCCAATTTTTGATTTATCATAAGACATTCAAATGCCCGCTTATGAAAACAATGGCAAACCCTGGCTGCATACCACATTTAAGAATTCTGGACTCATCTCAGTAAAGTATTTGTGGATGTGCATAAATGGTCTGTGGATGTTCTACTGGAATCTTCTACAGACTGATTTTATTTAAGCTTTAATCTTCACCTGGGAGTCCAAGTCTTCTCCTTTCAAGCAAAGGTTTGCATCAATAACGTTCAGCCCAACTAGCAGACCCACAATGACTGCTCCTTCCTCCTCCATCATCAACGCATCGGGTTCATAAAATTCACTGGAAGAAATATTATAAGGCATCACTGCACATCATAACAATTATAATGGTGCTTCCATCACTGAAATAATATAAATAGTAACGTAGTCCTTATAAAGCGCCCTCTTTGCTAATTTATTGCAAAAGGTGGAAGACACAGAGCTCTCACAGAAAATACTCTACTTGTTCCTTTGCAGGTTCACTGCAAAAACAATGAAAGACTTGCTCCTCTGCAGGTTGCAAGAAAAAGCTTAAACTGGTCAATTAATGACCTCTTACTACAGCAATGCAAGGTTTCAGTGATTCAATGAATACAATCTACATATGTCTGTACTGTTACCTTAATAGATGCTTATGGTCCAAGAGTACTTTGAGATAATCTGCCAGTTTCTTTTGCATGAGTGCTAGATAAAGCCAAGCCCTTCCTCTTCCTACAGCAGTCCTAAAATGAAAAGTTGCATGTTTTGGTAAAAACAAAATGGTTTATTAACGAGACTTATACAATTCAAAATTCTCCCTTTACAAACTGTTCCCTCCAGAACACAGAAGCATTTGAGTAAATCCCATTGCTTCAGTGAACAGAAAGTATATTGTCAAATCTTCCTAACTTGGAAAGACATACATATTTTCAACTACCACCATAACCCAACTATTGATGCATCCTAGCATTAAAACCAGTCTCTTTTAATCATCCTGAACTACCCAAATGAAATACTCCTAGCACATGCACAAAATTAGACAAAGCCATAAAAGTGAAGAAGAAAAAAATAACTGCAGAGTCTTCACAGATATTTTCTACCAAGCTTATAGAAATTTCCAAATGCTGTTTGTTAATCTGACAGCACTGTTTGAATCAGAAGCACAGAGTATTTTGAGATGTCCTCCTTATCTCTTGGAGAAGTCAATGCCTCCCGCGTACACTATTTTTCTCTTTGGGAACAAGATCTCATTAAGGAAGGCGACAGACTACAGGAGGGAGTCTTTTTCCCAGCAGTATAAGTGAAATGCACCATCCCCAACAATCAACTTACTTCAACTCTGGCAGATTTTTAACACTAGTTGCTATATCTGATGCTTCAGGACAAAGTTTTTCCACTAGCTCCAAAGGACCAAAAAAAGATTTGTTCTGTCCAATAAAAGTCTTCTTCACTAAAGGGAGTATACAGAGAAGTTTGTGAGGAAAAGTGACAGGCTCCCAACTCCAGAATCACAAATTTTAGTCTATGTTTTACTTTGTCTTACCAGCTCCTAATATGTCAATGAAAAGGGGGCATTAAAAATACCTTGACAGTTTAGAAGGCACAAAATACAGGGCGTATCAGAAGGTAACCGCATAGATATATCTGTAATACTGATTAGCATCACACGGTGTACGTGATTAATATTAGCGTCCTACAGAAGTCAAACCGGAGACACAGCGAGGCACGACACAGGCTCGTTTTATCTGCCTCTCCTCAGCGAGGCAGCCGGACCGGCCGCGGGGGAGCGGGCGCCCACCTTTCAGCCCGTGCTTGAGGCAGTGCTCCAGCACCACGAAGAACTGCTGCAAGGGCGGGAAGTCGGAGTCCAGGGTCCGGCCCAGGCTCAGGGCCGCCTGGATCAGGATTTTGATACTGAGCTTCATCATGTTCATGAGGTTGGCGCG
>NW_008824658.1:2537530-2551791 GCF_000699105.1 Pygoscelis adeliae
GCTCTCGCGAGACCGAGCGGGGCGGGGGCGGGCCGCGCCAGGCGCCATTTTAGAAAGAGTTGCTGCTGCGTGAGGCTGCCCGCGCCCGGGGAGCCGAGCGCCCTTCCTCAGCGCCTCCCCTCCGCCGTGCCGCCAGGCAGGTATCGCTGCTCCTCCCCGCCAAGGCGGGACAGGTTCTCCTCCTTTAAACCTGAAGGAGGGAGAGACAAACGCAGGCTGCCAGCTTTTCTCCAGTCAACAACGGGTTCTGACAGAGGCTGCCAACCGCAGACCCGTGGTCATCTAAATCATCTTTTGAGCCAACGCTGTTGCATTAGGAGAATCCTGCTGTCACCTGTGGATCAAACATGGTCATGCTCCCTTGCAGAAATAGCAGTTCCAGAAGACCAAGTCTAACAGGTAGAGCCCCTGTGTCAGTCATATGCAAGATTGTTAACACTATTCCTAAGACCATGCAAAAGTCTCTTTCGGTACTAATTTTCATTATTACCTTCCTTTTTGTGCACATAATTAATTTAGGATTAAAACCGAGCAGAAGTCTTCCTGTATCAGAAGAGTGAAAACAGGGAGTCACTCTAGTCAAATTGATCTTAACAATCACAAAGCACACAAAGTCCTGTCTTCTCAGTAGCCTACTGTATCAATGACTGTAGTCAATGTAGTGGATGCCTCAAAATTGCATACGATGTCTTGAGATGAGACTGAGGATTAAAAAGGCTGTCATATTTTGAATTTTGTTGTCAATATTGTCAGGTTACACATCAGGAACAGGAAAAAAGTTGACTGCAGAAACAGAAAATCAGTAACTATGTATTGGGGTGTTTCAGCAGCAACACCAACTTATTTTGATGGTTTCCTGAATTTGAATTTTTACTTTATCAGGAATACTTTGCTTTTAAGCCTTGCTCAAGATACACATACTGTATTATCCACAAGACTTAAAAAAAAAATACTGTGAATGAAATGTTCTTTACAAACACAAATTTAAAGTGTCTTAATATGGGTTTGTATTAAGTTAAACAATTACTTGAACAATATTTTTTAGACTGTTGCAAATTTACAGTCAAGTACATCTTTTGCAAAACTGTATACAAGTTGGTACATGCAAAATAGACAGGTATTAGGCACATTACCAAAGCCAAGTCTCAAAGATTAGGAATCGGGTTACCTAAGTGCAAAAGATCACAGACATTATGCTGCAATCCTTAAGAAGGCAGTCACACAGTCTCGTATCTCATTCAATTCAACAGATTAATTTTAACATCTTTTTGAAGCCCCATGCCTTGTTTACTGTAATTATTCAGCACACTTTGAAGTCAGAAAACACTGAAGTACAAAGAAAAGTTACAGTTCTCCATCTCTTGGTCTTTAAGACTGCAAGTCTTTCTTGATTTGTGTTCTTTATATTTGTAGCTCCCAGCCTTTTCTGCAAGGCAGGACATAGTCTCCCCAATGGCAGACACTGGTTTTGTAATGTGCCTTTCTGTATGTCCAACTGACTGCATAGCATGCAGCACAGGTAGAGATTACAAAATCTCTGGAAAAAGATGGCAGCAGGGAACAAGTTACTAGTTTTCCACAAGTGGTCTCGCAGGCCTCAGCTTATTTCTTAAACATACCTGCTTTAAATTGAGTTTATAGCGCTTGGTCAAAGGTAGTAATGAATAGGCAGAATAGGCAATTTAGTGCCTGTTCATATTTCATATCTAAGTTATGAACAGGTTTTTCTTACGGAATTTTCTATAAAACTCATCAACGTATTATCTGAATACTTGGAACAATTTGTGGACATAGTGTTGTATTCCCTTACTTTACAGATAAGAAGGTGAAAGATTGTGGTAAAAGTTCCATGAAGTGTGGGAGCTCTGTTTCAGGCAAGAGACCATTTTATTCCCCACCCCTTGCCAAATGCTGTATGTTGTTTTGCATTACATCTATTCACAGCATTATTCCAGATGCAACTGAAGAAAATGGGATATTCTGCCCTTTGTCAGGTTAGATCCCAGGTGCTCAAGATGGGCATCCAGGAAACAAATCTGTGAGAAGGTTGGTGTGAGACTTAGATGCAGGGAAAGACAAGAATCTAGTTTTTTCAGGACAGAATTAATCTTAAACTCTGACTATGCAACATTGAGAAATTTTTACAAAAAAATAAACAAGTCCATCAGCAGTAACTTATTTCACCATGCAGTCACAACTCATCCCCACAGAACTCCAGCTTGAATACTTAATATCATTAAAAACAAAAAGGGCAGCGCCTATTAGCAAAACTGAGCTCCACTGCTCCGAAACCATTAAGCGCTAGTCTGAGAGCCTGGAGTACGAGACTCCAGGCCCAATTACTGCTACGTTTCAACGGTCTTGTTTGCCCTTTTAATTCAGTTCTGAGAGACCTGTTCCATAAATCTGTATGATTGCTATACCCACGAATACAGATGTTTAACGAAGCAAGCTGTGGTTAAATAGAAGGCATTTTTAGAATAGTTAAACAATAATTTATAACAACTCTGTATCTTAGTTCACTTGTCCGCTTTCTGACATGAAAGCTATACAAGGAGTACAGCATAGTTCCTTCTCTGAACCAGCACACCTAGGAAGGATAACGAATTGACTAGATCACTTAGGAGTGCGGTCAGGCTGCTGCTGAGGTGAACTTCAAGGGAGAGGGAGACAAGGAATGAAATTAAAGCCAACTGCACAAAACTAAAGTCAATTTTCCCAAATATATTAAGAGTTTAGGATTCTTCCGATTATAATAAATTCTGTTAAGTCCTACATCTGTGTTGCTTGCATAATTTTGCTTAAATAAAGAGCTGCAGCATCAGATTTTTAAAAATAAATTCAAAGTCATAACCATGCATCACTGACGCTAATCAACAGCACTTACGGGAGCAAACTTATTTGTGCACCATAAAAGCAAGTTTACTAAATAAACATAACCATACTTGTTTTTGCTGTGCTGTCATTGCTGACTGGTTTGGATATGAATCCTACCAAAGATGCAGACTTCAGAGCGTTGCCATAGCTCAGCGCTAAGTTTTCCGAGGCTTTCTTGGCCAGCGACAAGATAGGAGCAGACCACCTGGCTTCTTCCGTCTTCTCCTTTTCCTCGTTTTTCAACTCAGTCGCGTTAGGGATCTGTTTTTTGTCAACAATCTCAAAGTCTTCCTGTATTTCCGCGGCAGACGCCGTGCAGCTCTCCCCTTCAGCCATCTTTAACGTGTCATATGACACTAGTCATGAGCAATCGAGTCGGCGGCCCCACGCCCTGCCTGCCCGCCTCCCGCCTGCAGGCTGGGGGGCAGGTGCCGAAGAGCCAGCCCAACGGTTTCAAAGCAGCTGCGTGCGTAAGCGGGACTGTAAGACAAGCCTTTCCAGACCTGAGCAGTTTGCTTGACGTTCTGAGTTAAAGACTCGGGGGGCGGGGGGTGGAAGATGAAGAAGGAGTTTACTTTTAAACAAGTTATGAAAGTAACAAAAATACGCTTTACAGGTTTTTGTGGCTATCTATGTTCCCAAACATCATTTTCAATTAGAAAATTTGTAGTATCTTTTGAAATCCCAGGTTTTTGCAGTTAAGTTGTGACAACTTAAAGAGCTCTTTATTATTCTGCCTGTAATTCAAGTCATCGTAACTTGATTAAAATGGTGGATTGGTATGACAAGTTCACTGTTTTGAAAAGTGCTTGCTCGCATCACTGACATTACAAAATAACTGTAGTCAGAAAGTCTGCTTCATTAATATATTTGGGCTGTGTTTGGTAGAAAAGATTTACCATGAAGGGGAACTGAAATTACCCTAGTATGAAACTTTGACCTTACTAGGTGTCTCAAATATTGATGTAGCCTACTAATGCATGGCTTATTACCCATTTTTCCATCCAGCAACTGTGTGTGCTTGAGATACATCACTCATTTAGTCTTGAGATAGTAGATGCTGCACATTAGCTTTTTTGCTACATAAAGGAAAGGTTTTTTGGTTAAGAAATGTGAGAAGGAGGAGGGAATAGGAGAGCTGAAGATCAATTTCAGTAGTCTTGCAGCAAAATAAATCTCCAGGTCTGTATCTTATTTGTTCTCCTACTATAAGCTACTTTAAGATTGATTCTGTCCTCTTGGCTTCTCAGACATTGAAAATTTGACAACTTTTGTTCCACAAATCACAGGGAACCTCATATTTTTCTTGAGAATTCAGAGATCAGCAGCCTCTTATTCACCCATGATTCATATGAGCTAAGTAGAGGCTTTAAGCTACTTTTGCTAAAAGGTTATAGAGATAAGTTTTACTCCATCTTCTGGGCTCCAGCAGTATTGGCTGTGTTTATAAGGAAGTAGTATCTAATAGCTTTGTAGGTTGCTATCTTGCAGTTGACCGTATGAATATACCTCTGTTTGACTTGAGTAAGACTTGACATTGATTTTCTGCCTTGTACTATCTACCCAATACTAGACTCAGGGCAATATTGGCTAGAGAAGCAAAGCAGAATTCTAAGCATTGAAATAACTCTTCTTTTTCAATACATCTGAAGAAAAGGGCATAAAAGTTTTGTGACTGTGAAAATAAGAGCAAACCAAGACTCCTATTTACCTCTCAGTATGGTGCTCCCATAACGTAACGATGCATCACACTCCCCTGTACAGCCTTATGGTTAGCTACTTTGTAAAAATAGTAAGTGAAACTACCACATAGCCTGTGATCATCTTTTCTTATGTTACTATTAAAGAAACATTTGATCATTTTATTTCAGGTGTCTGCTGAGATCAAATAGGAAACTTTATACTGTGCATAAGAAATTTGCTAAAATTGTTTTGCTACACAGCCACATGATTTAATTGTGCTTCACTTATTACTATTTGGTCAAAATGACTTAAATGTTATGAAGTCAGCCACTGAATGCATTAAATGCCCTCTTTCCTCACACTTCTTTTTATTTTAAAGCAAGCAAGAAGTCTTGTAACATTGTAAGTGAGCCCTAAGTTAAAGAGGTTTGTTTTGTTTACAAAGTACAGTTTCCTAAGGAGTCATTTGGGGCAGCCAAGGAGGATGTAGTTTATACAGGATACAGCTTTAAGAATATTTGAAAAAAAAGAAAAAAAAAAGTGATGTTACTTTGATTTCAACTCACAGATTTGTCAAGGAGGGGCACTATGCATGAATAACACTATTTACTTTTAGCTCTGAAGGTGGGCTCATTTTTATTTCTGTCTTCTGCAGATGATGATATTTCACCACTGTAGTCTCTTTACAGACCACTAGTCCAGCTCTTGCTACTCACGTGAAGATGAACAGTGTTTTCTCTTGAAAAGCCCATTAGGCGGCTTGTCTAGGTCTGCCAGAGTACGTAAATGTAAATTGTGTGTAATCACAAAAATAGAATTTTTGAGACTTAAAATTGTTAGGGCTCGCTGAAAAGTTAGTCAGGAAGCTAAGTGACCCACTTACTACTTTTTGCTTTTCCTAACCACAGAAATCAACAAGATGCTTCTAAAGAAAAAGTATCATTATGAAGCTGTCTGAGCTAAGTGAAACTCAGTTCCTTTTTCATGCAGGTCTCGCATGGCCTTGTTGAGTTTTACTGTCCCAACAGAGGGGGAAAAAAAAATCACATTTGAAATATTTAAATAACGGTGAATTTAAAGTATAGAAATAGATTATTCCTGAAGGACTCCTATTTTAATCAGGAAACTTTACATTTAAGACAAAAGTCTTGCTAGCCAAAATGGAAGATAGTTAATTTTACAATAGGAGAAGCTATATTATTTGCAGTCAGTGATATTGAAAGGAATATTAATTTTCATGCATTAATTTGCATTAATTAACATTAATTTTCAAGACAGTTTCTTTGGTTAATTCCTCTTTATCTCAGATTTACTGGTTTTGGGGGTAATGGTTTAAGAAACTTTTTTTGCCACTTAACATTTCAAGTGAATCATACACTTAAAATATTTCAAATCAGCAAAAATGCCTCTGTATGCTAAAGGGTGAACTTTCATGATTAGCTGTCAGTTATACCTTGTATTTCTATAACATCTTCTGTCAGCAAAACATAGATTGCTTTACAAATGAGCTAGTCAAGTTTTTGACCTTTAAAAGGCTAATAGTAATAAATACCAGTGTACCTGTAGTTGGAATAACATAACCCACCCCCAGTGTGTTGTGTGTTTAACAGCATATTATAGAAAATTCACAGAGCAATACAAGTCGCAGTATTTAGTGAGAAGAATTCAGTGGTTGCTGAGCCGAGCTGGATCCACCAAGTTCTGAGCAACCACTTTGTGCCAGCATGATGACAATAAGCTTATACATGTATGTAATGCAACTATCAAAAGTCATCTTCCAGTGATTACAGTGGTGTCAAATACCAATAAAAGGTTCCCTGCTTGCGTTGTACTATTCCCTCCCTCCCCATTCCTCAAACCACTAAATCATTCTTCCCTTTGTGCACTGGGGTAAGTGAATGCCAGCTGAGGAAAAACAGTATTAGAAGATGATAACATGTTTCCTTTAGGAAGTCATCAAAAAAAACAACCCCAAACCAAAACCAACCCCTCAAAAAATTCCACAGCAGTGAGTGAATTCCCCCATTATAACAGTGATTAAGTTATTAGAAACAATAGTTTTAGCTGTTGTTCTACTGCTAGTGCAGCTAATTAGCTAACATCCTTTCTAATCACTTCTAATCAAAGAGTGATTTTTAAAAGACAAGATGATTTCCAGTTGTGTCATCACACCTGTATTGAGTCAAAGCAATCATTACTCTCTTTTTTTTTAAACCACAGCTTTATGCTCCTCGATCCTAATGTACCAGCTAGTGCCATCCTTGAAAAAAATCCTCGTTACTACTGAAGGAATCAGCTGTTTGAAACTCATTTCACAGGTCATTAGAGTCCCTGAGACAAAATGGAAATAGTATTAGCTGGAAATGTGTGTCATTGTAGTAAATAAAGGAAAAGATAGAGTAGAATATTGAAGAGAAACTTGCATTAAGATATTGGCATGGAACCAAAAGAACAGCAACAGAACCCAGTATATATTTAAATCAGCCAGTTAATACTCACCAAATACTCACCAGGTATTTATTAATTGACAGTCTGAGGAAAAGTGTAGTATATGTATTGTTCTACTCTGAACTATTGCCTGCTTTTTAGGGAAAAAAAAAAGCTTTTAATAGTATAGTGGACTGGAATGTGGAATATCAGAAAGCAGGTAAAAACAACACACCGATTTTCCTTTTTGTTATTTAACACGTTATTTGTTGGTACTGTAAAAAGAGAGGCAGCAAGCAGAACTTCCCACTAGGTGGCACTACGACACTACTTTATTCATCGGGCAGCATCTAGCATCCAGCAAGGACACACTGAGAGCAAATATGACGTTGTGGAGCTACCTGGGAAAAAACAAATAGCTCACAAGGTGTCACCTTCCCAGCAGGTGCTCTAAATGCCAGATTTTTGTGCCAGCCTTAAAATACCACGTGGATTTTAGAGAAGATCTTTAAGTGGCCTTCTGTTGGGAACAGAACTGAGCAACAGCACAACAATGCCCCTTTAAAAGCTTTACTTTCTTGGAACAAAGTTTTTAAAATTGGAAAAGAAACAAGCTAAGATGCTTACCAGAGCAACTCCTGAAGTTGTAGTGCTCTGTGGTATAAGCTGTGCTAATAGACACCATTTGGGGAAAAGGAAGTATTTGCTTGGCTAACTTTTATAGGAGGTTCAACTTGTGACTGTTGACTATGTGTCCAGGAATATTCTCTAATGCAATCCTAGCTGTTAATGAATTCAAGGTCATTTACCAGTTTGAGAGTTTCATGTGGGATTATGAAATGTTTAGCGTTTTACAAAAGATTTTCGTCTGTTAAAAGTTGTTACATAATGTTCCAAGCACTTTACAAGAGTCGGGAAGTTTGGATGAATGGTATAATTTGGTCTAGTCTACAGACCAAATCAGAAATCAGAGCACATCTGTTTGAATAGTGTAATTTATAGACTTCATGACCTGTGTGGTTTTGGGCTACATTTTTCATGACTTACCTGTTTTGGTTTTTTTTTCTCGGCTCTTACTAGCTTGGCTTTTTTCTACTATTGCATTGCAGACAATTTGGGACCAAGTGTAATTTTGAAGGTTTCATAAAACTGGTGTAAATTGACTGGACTGAGGGGCGTAGGGTCAAAGGAATTATGTATGTGATTACAGGCTGAATCCTAGGAAGATATGAATGTACTATCTTTGAAATGTGCTGACATTTTTGCTACTTAATACAGTTTTCATCTAACACACATGAAAATACTTACATGTGACTTAATTAGCTGAAGAAATGATCTCATATCATTCTGTTAATGTGATAGAAATGTTGCAAATTGCAGAAGAAAATGTTGTTAGATATTATATGGTAAGCCAATGAAATACATTATATAGTCCCTAGACAAGTCTAGAAAAATACCTTTATGCTACCCAAAAACATTGTTAGTTATTTTAGTTGTATATTTTAAAAGAAAATATTGGAAGTTCATCAAAAATTTAATCTACTATCCATGAAGGTTGAAAAAAAATTCAGACTTCTACTTAAGAGAGAATTCCCTCCCCACTCCAGTAACATGGCATGATTTGCTAAATCATGGCTACAAAAAATTGTGAGACGACCACTGTATCTGTGGTGAGTGATTCCCAGTATTTTTTTTCTGCCAAGTACCCTTTTGGCATCCAGCTAGACTTCCAGGTTTCTCTCCTTCCCTTCCTGCCCAACCACAGACACAAGTTTGGTTGTTCAGTCATTTTCTGAAAAGCTTTGTAAATTTGCAAGTTCACTGGATGCAACAGAAATGTATGCAAAATTATTTTAAAGTTGCTAAATAATGGTATTGTAAGAATGGTGAAGTTCTAGAGGAGTTTAAATGTTTGCAAAGTGCACGTCAGATAATAGAGTGTTTTGCTGCACCAGGAAAAAAGAGAAGTTAGGCAAAGGATATTAAGTTTCCTACAACTTATTTAAGTGGTAAGTTTCTTCTTCAATAGGAATACTAAAAGAATCTTTTCCATTTAAGATACTAAAGAACATTTAGGTGCTTGCATACAATTCTTTTGACACTGTGCTTGTGCACCTGAGGGCAGAATGTGGCACAAACTGGCTAAGTCTTCTCCACAAATAATTAAGGTCTTATAACTGAGTCACACCTGTAAGGTGCAGTAAACGGTTGAAAAAGATTGCAACAGGTGATGTGAGAAGTGCAATTTCCTGACTTTTTTGTTGAATTAATTTTCTGAGTTTTCTGATTGCTTTGTGAATGACACTGCATACTAATTAGTAAGATATCTAGAGAGCCTAAACCAAAAGTGAAGTCAATAAATCTTTAGCTAGATTTTTTGTTTTGTTTTAAACAGAAACAATATCTTCTCTCTATCCTTTCCTTTCTTTCCTCAGAGCTTTTGTCCTTGCAGAGCTGTAACCAATAGCTGGTTTGCCACACTTAAGGACAACTCCCAGACACTTCGATTCAATAGGAAATTTTATGGGGGAAAAAGGAAAAAAATTAACTAGGTGTTTTACAGATGCGCAAAAGCACCTTAGTTATTGACAGAATCAAAGGGAAATCTAAGCTTTTAGATAATGCAAGTATGTAGCTCAGTCAGCTTCACTGTTTCTCTGTTACCAGTTCCCCTCACATTACAAGTTAGGCTAATTTCTTTTAAGGCCCTTCCATGCTTCAAGAGTAAGATGGAAACTTGAGTAGGCAGGTTAGATGTTAACAGTGAGATTGGTTAGTGATCTCTCACCAACAATCCTTTAGAAATATCTTCGCTACTCCATTTGAGGTAATTAATCATATGTAAGCATCTCACCTTTGGAAACAGAACTGAAAAACGTAGGACACTAGTGGCTCAAGTGGTTTAAACTAATCTAAGTTGGGCCACTGGAGTGCTGCTGTTCTCCTTTTCCTCCAGCTGTGCGTTCCTATTTCCTTGCAACAGCACTGCTCCCCATCTGACCTCTTGATAAGCCAATCAAAGGTACGATCAACAGGAAATTAAGACTGCTCGCTAGCAGCCTAAGGCGACCTAACTGCTGGCTGCCCTGCTGCTATCTCTTGCCTCTGGCCAAACCCTTTCCCCGACTCCCTTGGTCATTGGGTTGCTGAGCCACTTCAGTGCAGTGGGTTGGCAGAAAACTCATACAACAAAAGTGGATAGTTTTTCTGCTGATTTAATGCACTGAAACAGCTCATATTTTCCAAATTGTGTGTTGGAAGAATTGCTCACTATATGGATGTCCTGTTCAACCCCCAGTTTTCTGCCTGCCCCGAGTTCTTCGCAGAGACTCCACATGGCAGATTAGCAAAGCGGATGACAGACTTACTACTGGAGTGCTTTATCTTAAACATCCTTCTTTCCATCTTTTGTAAATCATAGGGGCTCCTGGCATCATACCAGCAGTAAATGTATAGGGGAAAAAGGACCAGAATTAGAAAGAGGAATCATTGCCTTGGTAAATCCCAAAAGCTTCTAGTAACCAATGGATTAGGGATTTTGTGATTAAGAGTTACATCTGAAGTAGCCATCTTTAGGTAAGGACAATAAAGACAAAACATGATCTGAGTGTAGACTGAGGGCTTGTATGCCCAAAAGCAAAACCTCCCCAGAATCCTTCAAATGATTATTCTTTCAAATTTGATCCTCAATTTTTACTGTTCCTGACTTATACTTTTAACCTTGAATGCTGGCGATATTGTCATATGGGCATATGTAACTTCCTTCCTTAAATCTTGAGAAACAGAGCAACCAAGAAAGCATTACAAATTTTTCAGCTAGAAAAAAAATAGAAGGGTCCAATAATGCTAAATACATTTAGTGTGCTACAGGTGGCATTAACTAGAACTGCATACCATGGCAAATTTCTGTTGACACCTCACCTCATGTAACTATCTCACATGATCAAGAGAGTTCCTTGTTATACAGAAGACCTCCTTCTCAGGGGTGAACTTTAAAAGCACACAAAGATGAAAGTTACAGAATTTATCAAATGGTGAAAGAGCCATAATTTATAACAACTAGGGTGGCAATAAAGAAGCGTAATAATGGCTTCAGTGCAATGAAGTAGAGAACATTAATCTTTCTAGGTGAAACTTGTTTAAAATTTCGAGCTGTGTGAAAGGAAGAGACCTCTAATTGAATTGCCACTTTGTGCAAGTGGGGAGACAAAGACACCTCCGGTAGACGGCTGTGTTTTGTTAACAGGGAGTAGTAATTGGCATCCAGCTGTTAAGATACAGTGTCTTGCCATCTTTCCTTTTCCTCTTTGTTCTATTAATTCCAGAAGATTTTACACATTGCACTGACTGCTGCTTGGAAATACGGTATTAGTAACTGTAGCAAAATTTTCTAGTCCTGTATGTGAATAATGTCCCTCTTCTAAAAACCAAAACAAAACTCCCAAACCCTCATCTGAAGATGGCCCTGTTGACTGAAGCGAGGAAGAAAAATGCGAGGCCTGAAAATAGTAATAGAGGCTGAAATTAAAAAGTTTTGGTTTTTTTCCAGTAAACATTAACCAAACATGTTTATTTAAGTATAATAAGAGCAATAAAAAATCCTGTCATTCTCTGCCAATTACCATTTCAGGCTGTGATCTTGTCAGATTTCATAAGCTCTGAACGCCAGTACTGCCAGGATATGTTGGTATTGATCTCCCTTAAGTCAATGCTTTATAATGGTTTAGGGCATAAGGCCACCCAAGGCGATAACTTTCACATAATACTGAGGCCCTACTTTGGTCTTTAACCATTTCAGGGTTGCCATACGCAGTATGTAAATAATGAAGGAAAAGATCTCTTTTGTTTCACAGTGTTGTATTGGTGTGTTACCACTGCTGTCTTGGAACTCTTAAAAAAGAATGGCATTTCAGGTCCATCTCCAAATGTTCCAAATGTGATGGTTCTTGCCAGTCAGGTGACTGCTCTCAGGATGTGCAAATCTCAATTTTACTATTAATGTTTTCTTTGCTTCTGAAAAATCCACAAGTAGTTTCAGGTAAAGGCAAAAATCTGGATATGCTGCTGAAAAAGATGAGTAAAGGGGATATAAAGGCAGTCACAGCTGGTTGCATTTTAGTTGTAAATTGAAAAGTCATTAAGAGTTGCATGGTGTCAGAAAAATAGTTGGTTTTGCTTTTTGGAGAAAATGTTATGTTTATACGTAAGACAAATACTACTTGATTAAAAAACTTCAATACTAAGTCATGCTGCATTTTACTTGTAAGGAGAAGCCTTATGTCTAAGACACTGGAGAGAGACTTAAGATCTTTCTTCTATTCCCAGATCTGTGGTAGTTTATTTATGTCCTAACACTTATATTGTTTATGATTCAGAACTTTGCCTTAGTTTTCTTTCTACAAAATAAGTCACTGTCTTCCTTCATTTTGTCTACTTAGACTGCAGGCTGTTTGGAATGGTTTTATTCCTGATTGTATTACTAAATGCATATATCATGCCTGGCACAATCAGAGCTAATGTGGTTTGGGTAAGTAGGTATATATTTAATGCTACTGTTTAAAAAAAATAAAATTGTAAAGTTCTGCTGTTGAATTGGAGTGCTTCCAGTTAAGGTTACTTTTATGTCTGGTCGTAGAGAAAATGTTTCACAGCGAAAGCTATGAATTTTCATTAACAAAAATAACTAAATTTGCTTCTAACTTCAGCTCATGACATGTCTTTGAAAAGAAAGTATCTTAGTTATTTGTTATTTGTAGAGGCTGAGCTGCAAAATCCATACGTGCTTGAGAAATGATGTAGGTATGATGGATCCCAAAATAAGAAAGAGGAAGGAAAGGAAAGGCAGCAAAATTTTGTCCTGAACAGACTGGATGTGAGAGAGGATTTTGAACATATTTCAACTTTTTGATAGTGCAATTGTAGAGGACTAGGACTGTATGATAATAGAGGAAAGTGCTAATCTTTTTTCCTTATATGACTGACTTATTATGTTTTCTCAGCATTGTGCCCATATTTTATAAAACCCAATTGAAGAAAAAACAGTTTGATTTCTAATATAGGCATTGGCACAATTTTAGCATAACACCAGCTTTTTTTTCAGGCTAGTCTCCAATTAGTGCAGATACAAAAAATAATGGAACTATGGATCTAGGTGGCAAGCTAACTATTTTTAAAAATAATTTCTGATACAGATGTCTTTTCATTTGACTATGACACTGTAGAGCTTCCTAATTAGCCAACCTGTTTTTAAATTCAGTTTTAGATCAGAATCAGAGCAGTGAGCTGTTTGATTTCTGATTTTACTCATTACGTAAAGTTTTACTTCTAGAGCAGCTCTAAGATGCACTGAGCACAGAGTCCAAAGGAAAATACTTGCTTTGTGGCTGAAGTGTTGCTGAAATTTATTAAAACCAGTCTTGTGATAGACGGGAGGTAGTGCCTAGATCTGAACTTTGGGCCTCAGACTACTCTGTTCTCAGTTCTGCTTTTTGTATCTGTCTTCCTCCTTCATGTTCCCTGAGTGAGCAGAGTTGATGGTGTCATGATCACATTGCTTTCTTAGCTAAAATTTATATTGCTTCATGAAGATGAACTTCGCTGGCATTAATTAAAGATATGATCCCTGCTTTTAGAGAAGGAAACAAAAAAACCATAATGTGACCAAGTGATTTTAGGTCTTGCTAATCAAAGTTTCAAACTCTGCAGTGAATAAGTGATAGGAGATCTGAATCTCTGTGAAGTAACATTAATTTATACTCGTGAACAGGACAGAAGCCGCAGAAAGCTGGTAACAATTTGCTTTGGGAAGCTTCCTCAGGTTAGGGAGCTTCTTCATTATCATAGTTGTGAGGCTTATTGTTACTTTTATTCAAAATTCCAGAAAACCTTTATTGTCCAGGGCAGATGTGGAGTACATAGATGCTAGTAGTGGAAAAGTGGAATGTGATCAAATATAACATGCACTGTTCTCAGGGACCATAGGAAGCAGAGATGGAATTAGGGTTGATAACCAATTGTAAGAAACAAAAAATCCTCGGATGTTTTCCTGCATAGGTTTATGGGAGTTCATCTTTTGTATTAAAACTTGTGTTATGTCTGAGCCAGTGCAGTAGCTCACAACCTCCAAGAGAACAATGTCACTTCTTCTTACTCCTTTTTTTCCCCCTCATTTGCAGCAGCATGCTCCTCCCTTCATCTTCCTTCTGTTGGCTCAGGTACTCATCTGACACTACCATGAGCTGATTCAGCTGATTAAATGAGCAGAAAACTACCCC
>NW_008824658.1:2551834-2555554 GCF_000699105.1 Pygoscelis adeliae
CTAGTTTGGAGAGTTGAATGAACTCACTGAGGGTCAAATGGGTGGCAGAGTCAGTGCAAGGATGAAAACATGTAATTGGGAGAGGGGCCTTTTCTCTCCTTGGGAAATTACAAACCACTTCAGTTGCAGGGCAGGATTTTTTGTTATTAAATTAAAAATCTAAGTGCAATCCTATTTATTTTTTAGTAAGTCTCTCCCTCTCACAATTTAAGAAACTTTAATTTTCCCATAGGCATTATTTTTAAAACATGTAGAATATTAATTAGTTGGAATTTTACATTTTTCTTCTCTGTTTTTAGAAGACCATCGATACAGAAATCTAATCTTTGTGAATCATGCAGGCTGGCAAGCACATCTGTATTTGCTTCAGTTTGAGAAAGCAGCGTTCATTAGTTGGCACTTAACAATATACTTAACTTTAGCATATGCTTAATTTCATTGACTTGAGTGATCTTGCTTAGGAATAAAATAGGCAGAATTCGACCCTTGATATATAACACAAAAAATCAGGCATCTGCAGAAATGCCATGTTCCCAGTTTTTTTATTAGTTCTCATTCTGCTTAGCTGGTTAGACCTGTTAATGAACAGTCTGATTTGCGTATGACTGTCTACACAGACATACTTGTCTTTTTCCTTTGACTCTGATAGTTTCCTATCTGCTATACTGCAGAGTTTGATGAAAATTCAGTTGCCGTGAGAAACATGTGGCATCGACACTCCGCTATGACCTAATAGCTGGCAGGTAGTCCTACGCATTTGCTGAGGAAGCTGTTATTCCTGAGTTTGCAATTCAGTGGCTTAAATTTGGTTGGAAAAATTAATACAGTGATGTGATAGTTTTTGTGGCTTCTTTTTACTTGGCACATTTCTCCTACATATCATCTTTCTGTTGCTTTAGTACCAGCCTAACGTAAGAATTTAAAAGCAGTGGTCTCTTTTTCAATCTGTCGTACACCTGTTTGTCTGAGCTATTTCTGACTAATATGCTGAATTATAAAGGACAAAAGAAAGAACCTGATGTTATGTTTTTTTGATGATGATAACAGGAAATATTAGGAAATAGGAACTATGCCTTTATAGAAGTAGCAGTTTTTGCTGGACTGAATTTTTGTCTCTCAAAATTCCCAGACCTTTCAGTCTTAAAAAGGGCAAAATTTATTTTGTATTACTTGCAGAAACACTACGTTGTGGAATAGGAAATAAAATACAGATTTTACGTGTTTTTACATTTTTGTTTACCCTGATACATTCAATTTTTATCTTAATTTTGAAATGTTGTAACAAGGCATGGGATTATCTTAAAAAGAGCTCAGTCTGCTGATACCTCCACATTTGCAAAGAAACTTAAGAAACTCAACCTAGGAAACCTTATTTTAATATAGTTCTGAGTATACAGTTCATTACTGTCACCAAGACACTCAGGTTTAGCTTGACTTAAATGTCAGAAAATATTATTCAGATGTGGAAGACACCAAAGATCACAGCTAACTGGTATATTGAATCTTAATTAGCAAGGAGACCATATAAAACTCAGAAGCTTCTATGAACTAAGAAAACAACCCTGACATTCTCTGTTCGGCTCTGGGTATTTGTTGCTGACTTTGATCTCCAGTGATAATCTCCAAAGAGCTGTGATTCTGGCTCGCTTAAAAATTGGTTTTACATTCAAACTTTGCCTGTTAAGTCATTATTACCAAATAACTCTGGAGGGACTAGGACCTCATAAAAGGCACTTTATTTCCTATTATGAGTTAGAGATTAGGTAACAACATTACATAAACCAAAGCTTGTTTCTTCTCTGCAGCTCAGTTTACTTAGTGTTAAATATATTCTGTGCATTGAAACTGCATCCTGTTTTTTTTAACAATCAGCAGGTTTTGTGCAGGCCCCATTACATTTAGAAAATATTACAATATTTTTAAAAGATATAATGAACAAATAGTTGTGAAATGGACTAATGCATTATCCTTTGCTTGAGATAAGACCACAGTCCACATCATAGTTAACGGACTCATCTGGCAACTGGGGAAAAAAAAAAGCTTTTTCTTCTAGCTTTTCTCCTTTGATATTTGTTCTTTGCATGATTGTTTCTAATTAGATTGTTCCTTTTCCTAATCTTAGAAGGGACACACACAGTGAGTGAACAAGCAGACTTTGTAGCTCGTGCATCTGAACTGCAGCTAATAAAGTGCAGACTCTTGCTGAAATTGTAGCTAAATTTAAATTTTTAAGAAGTCCATTGTCACGACTAATTACACAATTTCCCTTTGTTATATGAGGACGTTATAGGAGCAATCTGTGAAAGACTCTGCATCAAACTTCAAATTATTTGGACTCTTATTATGGTAAAGTTTATGAATTTACAGTGTGACCTTGAAAAATACTTAAGGCACTCAGAACTCTGAGATGAGTTTAGCTTTTATTTGAGACAGCCATGTTAAATGTTATCACATACTTATGTTGTGGTTTTATTGGCACCGTATCACCTGTGTTATAAAAAATTATTGGGATACCAGAATCTGTTTCTTTCTTCCTGACACTTCCAGTGTTATGAAAACCAAAGCTGAAATCTCATATCAGAGAAGTTGGGAAATATGCTCATGTTCATATTTAAACACAAAGCAACTCTAAGCCCATTTTCTCATTTCTACCTTGAATAAGTAAAAACAATTACTGGTATTTTCTAGGCAGGTAGCTACCAAAATCAATGAACTAGTATACAGGTTTGCATGAAGTGCTGCAGAAAAAATGCCCCAGGGAACCTTTCTGAGGTTTCTAAAGACCCTGTTGGTACGCATTCTGTTGAAATGTTATGTTGTGCTAGGACAAATGTGATTGGCATTCATTGGATGCTGAAAGTGATGCTTGGAGAGGATGAGATCAACTTATCATTATAAAGTTTGTTAGTTAACATTTTGATTGGCTGAGGCATACAAAACTTGATTGTTTTGTGTTACTGAAGCTTATGTTTATCATGATGCAGGAATAGGTGTAGGAGATTTCAGTCAGTGATGAATTGGCATTTTTATGCAGAATGGAGCTGATACAAACTTCTAATTTTCAGTCTGTAGGAAGTTCTGAATTCCATGTTTTGTTTTCATCTCAGGATAGGAAGCAATGCACTTTCAAAAGCAAGTTCTTAATGCAGCTTTGTTTAAACTGACACATTGCTGGACAAAAGTTGTCTACGATAGCGCAACATAGTTTTTCCAATGGCTGCTTTGCTATGTAAAACTTAATTCTAGTGTATTCTGGGCACCTTCAGATATGTAACTACATGTCCTTTGTCCTTTGGGAAACAAAGTAATACCATTGTCACAAAATATACATTATTTTAGACATTATGAATACTGTTACTTTTCCTTCTAAGGTTTAATAACAAGGTTGCAAATAGTCCTTTTACCTTGGATTATTTATCACTTTCTACATTTTGGAGTATAGACTCCATTTCGTGGCCCAATTCCTTTATTTTCATTGCCATTTTTTCAACATTTGCAAAGAAAACATGTGGGAGTGTATATCTTGGATCATGACCCCACTCTGGTAGGTCTGCTCAAAAAATGAAAGAAAGTTCTTGTCCCAGAACTCATAATCTCTTTGTGAAGTTGTGCTGTGGCATCAGTTTGACAGAGAACGGTCAGTCACACTGCTCCTGTTATAGCTTAGCTGGATTATAGGTTATCAGTTTCTGTCTGGGCCCAGCTGTGTGTTCGCAAATC
>NW_008824658.1:2555576-2576543 GCF_000699105.1 Pygoscelis adeliae
CTGCCCCCTAGTATTTCTCTGATATATGGTTTGAATAACTGTGGTGGAGCAAGTAGAAATAAGTACTAATGATTTGCATTTCACTCAGCTCAGAGCAAACACAGACTGGATGCTCCAAAGGCCTCTAGAGAAGTGTAACATCACTGTTAAATGACTTACAGAAAGCTTTGTTAATTGTTTTCCAGTTATTCCAGGAGATTCTGAAAGAAGATAAGAAATCACATTCTATGGGTTTGCAGACCTCAGCCATTTCCACTGTCAGGGGAAGAGGCAAGCAGAGAAGATAGCAAGAGAAGACAATTGATTCTTGATCAGAAAATGAAATTGTGTGATAAATACTTTTTGTGGTTTTTTATCTCTGTGTCAACTAGCTCAGTAGTTTCACCTGGTGGCGCGTGGACTCTTAGTCTTCTGTGGACTATTCTAAGAATCGACAAAACCAGCCTGTTGTAGCTATGCTGAAACTCGTTCTATTGGAGTCTACACCTCCATTGTGTAATGTTTCTATATATGGAAAAAAGCTGAAAACCATTATAACAAATTGATATTGGAATGTTGTTAGTGGGAAGGGAGGGTTGGGAAGAGGGGCGCCTGTATGAGATAACAATGAAGAAGAGAAGACAAAAGGACAAGTACATGGAAAAGAAAGCTAGGAACAAGCTTGACAAGGAGCTGGTAGTCCAAATCTCAGAAAAACCCAGAGGAAGAGTTCATGTAGGTCAATAGCATATATAGTAACTCTCTAACCTTGCTCTGTTAAAATGGTTTCGGTTTAAAAAAAAAAAAAAAAAAAAAAAAAAAAAAAAAAAAAAAAAAAAAAAAAAAAAAAAAAAAAAGTCTTTGTAGATATGGCAGGGTCTTTGTAGATATGGCAGGACCAGATGACTTAAGAGGATGAAGGAAGGATGATATAAACAGAGTCTTTTGAATTTCAGTCTGAAAGTTAATATCCTATACGTGATATTTTGTGCCATCAACCAGCTGTTCAAATGTTCTTCAGCAGAAATCGTGGCTCTTGACACCTCATGGAATTTCATGCTGCTGTCCTTAGTGCTGGCTTTAACTACTCCTTGGGCTTTTTTGCCTGGCTTAGTTTTCTGCCACTGGCTGAACTGAATGAGCTCACAGAGGGGTTAGAAATACACCTGAGCCAGCACCAGTACAATGTTTCATTTTCTTAGATTATTAGAATAGCTGTAACACTTGAATTTTGCAAGAATTCCTGAACAAACTTTCAAAGACACTTTTGAACTATGTAAGTCAGAAATGTAATTGAGGGTGATTATCAAAGGAGAATGTATGCCTTTATTAATGGCTACCTGAGTTGTATGAAGGTCTCGCTGCAGTTGTTAGTCATGCTTTTCTTAATTGCAGACAGTTGCAAACAGCTGTTTATTTGTATAGGATTAGTGAAGAATGGACCCTTAGACATTTTCATCATCTAACAAAGAGTCTTCCATGAGGATCAACCACCAATACTTAACCAATATTTAACAGTATAGATTACTCCCTATTGACTTTGGTAAATACCAAGTTGTTTTCATTTTCTTCAGGCAGTCTGTTCTTGCTGTCAGTCATAAAATAGCTAGAATCACTACTATGCTTTCCAAACAGAGATTTGTGGGAAAGCTGTCTGTTTTATTGATACTTGGTAGATCTGAAATAGATTTCTCTCTGTATTTTTCTCTAATATGCTATTGATATGCATCATCAGCAATCCCTGTTCTATGGAAGTAATCAGGAGCATGCAATAGAGGTGGTTCAGAGAAAGTTAATGCAACAGGATTATGGACAGTGTAACACTGTTGTAAAGGAATGCAACTTCTTAGACTTACAGAATTTAAACTTAATTAAACTAGTGACTGCATTGGATTCTTGTGATCCTATTCCAGCTAATGCCAGTCCATGTCACTCCGCTGAAATTGATAGCAAGTGCCTTGGGACAGATCTTCAGTTCAACTCAACCAGCCCAATTCCACTGACTTCCCTAGAACCAGCAGTTGCATCAGCTGTAGAGTGGCCCATTTGTGTGACTCTATTAACGATCTGTTGTCTCTGCGCTTCCTTTTCACAATGACAACAAAATGGTACAGTGCTTTAAACTTAACCACATCAGTCTGCAAGATTGCAATCTTATAAACCACAAGCGGTGAGTTAGCCAACACATTAGATACAATTTTTTATGTTATATTTGGTTGGCTGTACTATGTATTAGATAAAGAAATATAGCATGCACTTCACTTATTTTTTTGAGGCTGATACAGTTTGAATAACAGTTTTGACAAAAGAAAAATGGTTATAAACCAGAGGTAGTTATAGGCCAAAATACATGGTAAAAGACACCACCTTGCTTAGATTATGGGTTTCTACTTCAGAGGTTAAAAAAGATTGTTGATCTTGTAGTCTTTAACTTCTATTTATCTGGATCAGACTTCATGTGCTTATATAGATTAAAATGATTTTATATGTTTTTTTTTTAAATAAAATAATTCCTTTCTTAAATGCTTCCTATATAATTGGATAACGTGACTTATTTTAATGGTGGGAAATAGAAACAGGAAGAGAAAAGAAGCTAGATGTGCTGACTTCTATGAAATTTTTGTTGCTAAGGCAATGATTTACATTAATTTATAATACATTTTTATCAGTAAACATTATTTAAAAATTTTTAACAGCTCATTCTGTGGCACTATACAGTAAATACTGTAATTCCTCTGGCAGCCACTGTTAATTCAACTGTACATTAATTCAACTGTACTCAATAGGTTTTGATAAGAGCATAGTATTGTATGCATGGTGATTTTCCCAAACATGCTAACACATTCATTCACTGATCTGTGTCTCAGCTTCTCACAGGGTGCTGTAAGGATAAACGTCTATGAAATGTTGAAGGACATTCATCAGTTGTTGTGATGACCATAGACTGTTATTGATAGACAATATCTATGTTGTAAACTTAAAGAAGATTTGATGCTCATCACTGTTTATCATACTTATATGTTAGGACTGAAGAGGCATAGTATCTCTACCATCTGTTTGTGCTGGAACTCAAACTTTGAAAGTAAGATCAGTGGGAAGTTTTTCAATGACCATTTTTAATGGTAGGATGGGTTTTCAATCAATTTTTCTTGTGACTATTGATTATCTTCTGGTTCTCGTTGATAAATATTAGGGGAATGGAAATAGTATTTGTTCAACTGGTGTGCAGGAAGTGTCATTTGGCACATCCAAGTGGCTCTTAGGTGGTAGATGCTTATAATTACACAAGAGTTACATTAACTTAATTGTACTTTATTTAAGGAACAGTGTAAAATGCAAATACTTTGTCAACTGCCTTCCAAGGAAGAGGAAATGTAGGGCATGTAATAATATGTTACATTCAGAAATCCATAGAAACATGGCTTTTCATTACAGGCTTTGTTTTCCTACTACTGATAAATTAATTTTTTATCTTCTAATTTCTGCTTTTTATTTTGTCTATATTTATAGAAGAGGTCATTCACTTGTAGTCTGTGACTGCCAACTCTTCCCTTCAAGAATAGATTATTGACCATTTGCTAGCACCTTTAGTATTATAAAACCTTTTTTTGAGTTTGCTGTTGGTGAAGAAGCCATTCAAAAATAATTTTAGTAGGGTTGGCTAAAGCCCATAAGTCACATGCTATTTTAGCTTTTTATCTTACTGAATTCGGGAGGTGAAAGTGACATAGTAATGAAAAGTCAAAAGGGGGAGAAGTGGATCAATATATTGCTAAATTCTTATTGAAATTCTCATGCTTAGACTGTTCTGGGCGGTTTTATTTCTGCTTAACATTTGCTGAGTAAAAGTCATTGCCCTAGAGATGCAAGATTTATTGACACACAGAGATGAAAATGATTAGCTAAAAGGTTTCTGCACGAAGAGAATCAAAATCAGCTGAAACACTACAGGGCGGCTCATATACAGGAGGCTGAGCTATCTCAAAGAAGTTATTAATGTTCAAAGCTAAAAGCTGAGCTTGTTAGTATTATACCAATTGTTTATTCTTTGCTTCCTTTGCAGGGACCCTGAAATTCTGAAAAAAGCTTTCATTTATACATATAGGTTTATATATTCTATACACACACACACACACTTTGCTTGTTAGAGTTCATAAAGACATTATTATATTTTCATAGATTTGTTTTCTAATTAAGTACATGTTGGTTTATTTGCAGATGCCAGCTTTTCAAGAATTGACTTTATGGAATGTTCCTGCAGTCGTGACACAGGTAAAGCTCTATGACAATGTATTCTGATTCATTAGGAATCATGCTCACTCATTTTCCATTTGATTTCATATGCCACAAACTAGGTGTATCGGTATATGTATTTAGCTTTTCAAACATCTGAAAGATGTTAGTGTGATTTGGCTTACAGTGCATGTGAGCCTGCCAGAAGTACTAGGCAGAACTTCTGCTTTTTGACCTATTGAAGAGCAGGTTGTGTCTTCAGACTTGACTTTCTCTTCACTTTGTACAGGCAGAGTATAGCAAAGCCTGGAAAGTTTAATTGTCACACAGATCAAATTGAAATACAGTGTGGTTTGGTGCTCTCAGAAGTCAAATATAGGGAAAAATTCATTCTCTAACTAGGTGACATTCAAAAGAATTTACTAATCTTACTAATGCCGCTTACAATTCCAGCATCACTACACTTTTAGTGATAAACTCCAGTAGGCCACACCTTTGCTTCCTTCATCCAGTTGCTGAATGGACAGTCATCCTTACACATGGTCCTGAAGGAAATTTGTGGTAGTCTATAAGAACACGCTGTGTTCCCGCCCTAGTGTGCCAGCACAAATGGTGCAAGGGTGCCTCCTCTTGTTGCAGAGGCTGGGATAAGCACAGAAGGTGCTTGAAGGTGTGTTAGTGTCCTGGTGGTCCTCAGAATCAGAACTGGGTTTCAGGAAGGAAACATCTTGCTGTTCAGCTTGTCTTGACCAAAGGATAGGGCTTTGTACATCTTACTGTTTCTTCTTATTAAATCTGGAATGTTCTAAGCAAAAACTGCTAAATAAAAAAGATTAAATACAACTCACAATTCAGAGAAAATGAGATGAGAGATTACTGAGCACCAGACAAACCTGGAAGTATTGAATAATTATGTATATTGTTGCAGGAAATGTTGTATGAAATTTAATTATAGGTTTCATGCAGGTTTTAAAGCTCTGAGCAGGTTTTATTTTCAAATAGAAATGATTAAATATGATTTTTCAATACTTTTACATGATTAATGTAACAGGCTGATCTTTGTTTGAGTACATCATAAATACCATCCGCATTGGTGTGCTATATATGGAGAGTTTTATTGCTGCAGCACTTTATGAAATTATTCTTTGGGAAATTATAGATAGTCAATGAATAATTCAAGGGAAAGAATAAAACAAAATCTAATAAACTCTGTGTATGATTGAACTTTGACATTATTACAGTAATGTGTATATACAAACCTTGCTGTTATTCTGGAAAAATGATTCAAGTAGAACTTGATTTTTATAAGAAGAGATGTTTTCACACTTAACTTGTCTGAGAAGAAAAGTGGTAATCATTAACTAATTGGTAACCTGAACACAAATCATACTTTCTTCTGTTTCCAGAGAAGTAAAGAGCAAAAGATATAAAAGATAAATTGTTGAGGAAAAACTGGATTTTTGCCAGGGATTCCAATCATTATAACAATTTCTGAGAGTCTGAAAATACTCCTGTAAATCAGAAAATGAAAAACCTTGAGGAAAGGCACGTCTTACAGGATTATAACAAAATTTCTGTGCTAGGCACAAAGAAGTCAGAGCAACAGACATGGCAGCAGGTACAGAATGGCCCAGCTGCAATGAGAAAAAGGAGTAGTATCACTACTAAAAGCAATGGTACCCTTTTCTCCCTTTGCTACTTCGGAGTTAAAGGGGTGAGGCAGAGGTGGTTACAACAGGTAGGCAATGGGAAGAATGGTGTGGTTTTGACTGAGCTGGGAAAAATGGGGGCAAGTAATGAGAGAGACTGAGGAGGTATCATATTTATGTTTTCTTTCTTCTTGTGTGTACAGCTGCAACACTCAGTTTCCTGTCTATACTAAATTACCAGGCTATGAAAAATAGTTCATAAACCCTCTAATGCATGCTTTAGGCTGGTATGATAGAGTCCCTGTCACTAACATCTTGTATAACTCCTTACAGGAGGGTTGGGTAACTAGAAGGGGCATGTAAGTGTACACCCAAAAGCTTAGGAGTAGCTTTCACACCTTTTTACGATCTCATAGTCATAAAGGAAAAGGGAGCAGGGCAAGAGAGGGGCATCTCCTCCTCCAGAGGGTTAAAGCCTAGTTAGCACCAGACTCCTGCTCTGAACTGCCCTCAGGATTTTGTGCTCTCTCCCTCCTAACTGCACAGGTGTCCTGTAGAGACTGACCTCCTAGCTTAGTATAGAGGTGATATGAATGCCTTATAGTACCTTCATGTCATGCAAGCTTTGACTTTGGAGACAGTTTTAGGCAAAAAGGCCCATCAATGGTCCTTGAGCCTGGGAAAAGGACTGAGTCAAAATCAAGCCCACCCTGTATTTCAAACAGCTACAGGAGTTTCATACTCTCCATGTTAAAAAATAAAGTCCTATGGCTCCCCTCCCAGCAATTTCCTACAAATATATGCAATTTTTAAATTTTATTTGGTATATAACATGGCATCACTTCTTCAGTGGCTGTAAATCAAAGTAAAACCATTGATTTTAGTAGGAGTATATGAATTTACTCCAACTGGTGGTCTCATGATTAACTTCAGTGGTCCCAGAGAGATTTATGTTAACTGGAGATCTAATCCACTGATTTCAGTGGAGCTGTCCAACTTACTCCAGGTAGAGAGCTGCCTAGCTCCTACTACTATTTCTTTCAAATTTGTTAAAAAAAAAGATGACAGGACACAGAAGAAAAAAAATTATGAGCTTGATGTGTTGATGACTGTCATGGAGTTTCTTAAGATGAACTGATCTTTAGGTTTAGAACCGAGTCTCGCTTTCTCCTTACTGTAGATCCCCAGCTCTTAAGTTTGTCCCTAACTTGAAGTAAATGAACAATCTGACTGAAGCTGAGTTAGACATCGACTATAGTACCATGATGCTGTTAAAGTCCCTCCGCTGAAGACAGTTGACACACTAAAACTAATGTAATGAGAGTAGGATCAAGCCTTTTTCTGTTTGTGTTTCCTTTTATTAGAAAAGGAAAAAAAAAAAAAGGGAATGGTGAAAAATCAGGTAAGTAGTATTCTCATTTGTCTGGAAAAGTCACGAGTACTTCTTTGGAATTGCCTCCTGGTTTGTTATGAAATTCTAAAATTTTTATTTTTAGTTTATTTTCATGACTAATCAGAGTTTCACAAATATGGAAATCTGTAAGTGTGTGGGAATTGTCATGCACTAATTTTTGTTCCTTCCCCTGTTCAGTTTGAGGATCTGCATGTTGATGTATTTCTTTTGAATTAATGTTTATTTCAGTAAGCTGAGGGAATTGTTATGATTATTATGAAAAGGCCTGGTGTATATGTAAATGAAATGCAGTGAAGTAGGAGAAAGAAACTAATTTGCTGTTGGAATTTGAGGATAAGCTATCTTGGCCAAATCTTCTAGGTAAATATTATTTCATATATCAGACCTGCTTCCTCCTTGTCTTGATGAATTATTGTATGGTAAATTTGTGTAAGGGAAATTGATTTGGAACACCAACATTAGTTTAATCACAGTCACCTTATATGTTACTGGAATATTTTCAGTTACAAGAAGTGTAAAATGTGTCCACCTTATTTTTAAGGAATCTAGGGAAACAATTGTTGTCCTTGTTGTCGATGAGTGATGACTGGATGTTTTAAAACTCCTCTCTGCAAGAAAATTTGGGTTATTGTCTAGTCTAGGCCATCCTTCGTCTGCAGAGAAACATACAGTTCTTAAAGAATTTTCAACAATTTTTCTATTGTGTTGGGATAAGTAGCAAGAAACAGTGAACAGAGAGTATTCATGAGGCAACGCTGCAGTTGGATTTGGTCAATTTAAAAGAAGGAATCTACCTGTGATCATATCAAATTCAGTAGCATTGATAGCAGGTTTGAGTAAGATCGATACTCTTCTTAGAGACCAGTTGTATGTATTAAAAAGGTATTAAATACATTTTTAATGAAAAAATTATATATACATGGATCAAATTCCTCAATATTTGAGAAAAATGTACATAATCAATCTGTTTCCTTCCTATTTTTTCCTAATTCATAGGAGGGAAACTGAGGCAGAGAAATGACAGGAGTTAGTTTGTGGTGTACCTGCTTATCAGGAAACTGTGAATTCAAGTTTCTTTTGCGAAGTCATCTAGTGTGCAGTTTCTGAGAGTAAAAGTAATTTGAATACTGAGAAAAAGACTTAAATATTTATTAGGCATCTCTCTTAAAATCATAGAATCATAGAATCATTAAGGTTGGAAAAGACCTCTAAGATCATCGAGTCCAACCATCAACCCAACACCCCCATGCCCACTAAACCATGTCCCTAAGCGCCTCATCTACACGTCTTTTAAATACCTCCAGGGACGGTGACTCAACCACTTCCCTGGGCAGCCTGTTCCAATGTTTAACCACTCTTGCAGTAAAGAAATTTTTCCTCATGTCCAAATGTTTAAATGGGCTCTTGAAATGATGTTGGGTTATGAGAGGTGGCTGATTACTGTTAACTAGTGAGCTATGATGGGTCAGATAAAATAAAGTTACTGTGATCAGCTGAAGATCCAGGTTTTAAAGTGCAACTATTTTTTATTTCACTTTATTTTGCTTGCAAGGATTTTACTTTGATAAACTGCTTAGGAACGTGGTGTTATAATATAGGGAAGGTGCATCTTTTTTGTTCGAAGAAAACTTGTTTTTATGTGAATTCCTTTGATACTTGCAGTATATACAACACACAGTGGGATCAGTTATCAAAAAGGTGACTTTCTAATGCAAGTTAAAGGCTGAAATGATGAATTCCACATCTGTTAAATAGACTTAATTTCTGGTGACATTATAAACTGAAAAGGGCGACAAGCTCCTTTTTCATCACACGCAGATCTCTCCAAAACAGATCACAATTTAGAATGTGTTCAGAATTGAAGGTAAAACATCCTTTAGTCACTGCTGAATGATCTGAAGAATGCACATTACCCTGTTAGGGGAATACTTGCTGACTTTTTAGGATACATTTTGGCTCACTATCTTGAAAGATCTTGCTGGATTCAGTTTTATAATTATAAAGATGGGCTCTTGGAGCAGATAATTGGTATCAGTAACTTTTTGTGGTAACGTGAATTATACGTTACCTGACAAAAGTTAGTCTCATGCTCTGATATGTTAATCCACTGCATGGTTGAAGGATATGAACATAAAAAACATCTATTAATCAAAATTTAGCATTGAAGGACATAGTCAAATTCTGAATCCCTTATCTCGTGATGGGCTATGGAATTATTGCTGGTGTAAAATTTGAAGGAAGCATTGACAAGTCATAATTGACTCGATTACTTTTTATACATCTGTGTCCAAGGTATAAGAAAAAATTTGCAGAATCAAGTTTGAAATGCAGCCTTTTAAGGATGCTGCACAATGAAGTACTTGCAGGTTTGATACATTCTGTAATAATTACTTTGAAACAGGACTTCCTAGTGCCTTTTAGTTTCTGTTCATGGAAATCTGCCACATCTGTTTCACAGATCCTTTTTTTAGTCCATTTCCCTCCCAAACCCTTTTCTCTCTTCAAGGAAGTGATCCTAGATTTACTATTTCTACTATTCTGATGAGTCTGTTATAGAACACATCTAATCTTTTTCCTTACTTTTTATTGCTTACAAAAGATGAGATATATTCCACGTTTGCAGCTAAAATGAGTTTGGAAGATAGTTTTTATAGCTGATTATTATGATACGAATTTCTAAACTATAGTTCACGTGCTACTGGTTAAAATACTTTGTCATGGATAGACTTCCAAGTCTTTGGTTTAGTGATATTTTCAAAGAGATTACGGTTGTTCAAAAGCTTTCTAGCAAAAAATAAAGTTATGGAATAGGCTTAGGCCATTTGTTTATCTTGTGGTTTATATAATCTGCACCAACTCTGTTCTACATTTTCAGGGAAGTTTTTTCTCTTCCAAAAAGAAACTGTTTGTTTTACATAAGAGCTAGCTCTAGACTCTGAACCACTGGAAATTAACAAGGTAGCATCTGTGAAACAACCTCACATCCTCTTCAGCCCGTTCATCTCAACTGTTACTGTTTCTCTGAACTTGGGGAAACACAGGTCAGGAAAACATGGTCATAAAGGCACCACACAATTACCTTTCCAGAACTGCATAGCTGAGAAGCATACCAAGAATTTGCAGAATAAATGTTCTTTTTAATACATTTCTACTAAATAAATATACACTGCAAAGTCAGGGCTAAAAAAAGGATAGAAAGAAGAGCTCCACTTACAGTAGAGACTAGCATTTTCCAGCACTGTTATTTTGTAGTTCTCCCACTTCATCTCAACAATTTTCTTCTGAGTTATAACATAACTCCACATCCTTACAATACCTTTTGTAAATATCATCACTGATTACCATTCAGTAAGCTGTGATTTGTTCTTGACATATGTAGCTAAGGGCTCAGTCATGGGCCTGGCATTGTTCTGGTATAAAAATGACTTCAAGCTGCTTTGAAGATTGCAGCAAACACATCCCAACATTTTGAGAACAAAGATTCAACAAAATTCTAATATCACATAGAGGAATGTGCTGAGATCTTTGTGCCTTTTGAGAGTGGGAAAGTCATCAATGAGGAAATCTGAGGGGTCAAATCTTCAGCATGGTATTACTCTGATCATAGATTTTCCCTAGGAAATCATTTCTCCTTTCTATTTTTTTCTCCTGAGGATATTAGTTCTGCCTTTCACCTTACACTTGTGCCTTGTAGATTTTAATTAAAACCCCTTTCCCAGAATGGAAAGGAAATTATAAGTATGAAATCTTAATGAAATGCTTATTTTTATGAAATATTTATCCTTTTTCATTCTAGTCTACATTTTTATTTGTCATTTTGGGACAGCAGGTGCTTGAAGGGCTTTTGTTTTGTATTTTCAATGAAAGTTTGATGCTATTTGATGTAAATAGCTTCTGACAAGCTAAGGGTATAGCTGGGTCATACCAAAAGTAGTCACCCAGAGGACAGTTTCTCTGAGAAGTGCTGTCAGACTCTTTTCCCATGCAGCCAATCATTTAATAGGCAAGATGGCATCACTCCTGTTTAATAACATGAGTTTTACATCGGAGAAGCAATAAAGAATCTTGCAGTATTTGACATTTACTTTTAGGACAGAGAGAAGAGTAATGCAGTTGCCTAATGTCTATGTTGTTACCACGAGGTGTCTAAGAATCAAACATTATAGCAACAGGTTTTTTGCTCAGTCCTAATAATTCTGTTTCAACAGCACATTGATGAGCAAAAGCTAACGTCCTTCTGTTCAGGTGTACTTTTTAGAGTCCTGAAGAGTTTATTTCTGAGAAAGTCTCTCTATTCTGTTTTCTGAGTAGGCTGATAAAATTTCAGGCAGTTATGACTTCATAGCCTGTTTTACGTATCTGCTTAATCATACGTCTAGGAGGAGCAAGAAGGGTTTTTATGTAGAAGGCAATGAGACAAATGATTAAAGAGAGTCTCTTTCAGGCCAGCTGATGGGAAGACTGAGGTCTTGTAGCCAGCCCCACATCCTGAGGTTTGTCCTCAGCGTTTGTGAGCAGAAGTATCTTTATACTGTTTGTCCTGTATTTTGCCATAAAAAATCATTAGCGTTAAAACTGACCAAGGCAGAGGATTTCTCTCCACATTGTATTGGATTACAAGTTGTATGTTTTGAGTTGGTGTAATCAATGGAGATGCACTAGTAGTCTGTCGTACATGGGGACTACAGTATGTGTTTGTAGTAACATATCCTCAGGCCTGCTGACATAAAATGGCACTGTTTCCAAAATATGTTTTTTATAAGCAGCCTTATAAGCGAGTTCTAGTGTGTGGCTCGCTCTCTCCTTCACACAGGTCTAGCTGCTCAGTTTTCCAAGCACTAACTCTGATTCTGTCGTATATCTGTCTTTGCTGCTTCTTAGACCCTGTCATGCCTTCTATACTCTGGAGCAGTCTCAGTTTCTCTTGCAGTTGTTCTCAATAATGTCCAACAGTAGTAGAAGGGATGGCTGAGTAAAGAGAGACAGAAAATTAATTTTCTGTGGATTTTTTTTATGTTCAGTAAGAAAGAACACTATGAACATTTAACCAGAGTGACTTCAAAATGAAAAATGACAGTACTTGTCTTTTAACCAAAAAGAGGGCTTGCTACTCTGATCAGGAATAGGAGAGATGCTTCTGTGGGACCAAAGCAAAGGTGAAGCATGTATTGTCTAAGACATTTTCTCCTTTGAGAGCATCGGATTTCCTCCAATTCAGGAGAAAGTATAGAGGTCTAGGTTCTTACTCAGTCCTCACTTTGGCAAATACTCATCCAAGCTAGTGCCAGAACTAAAGTCTTCAGCCGTGAGATTGCTCTCAAATTCTCATAAAATGCACTGCTTTTTTTTCTCATAATATCATATCAAGACAGTGCAAACATCAATGCCATTTAATGAACTGTGATGCCAGCTCATTGGTTCCAGGCAATAACTTTTTACTTAGCTCCACTATACAAAGATTAATATTAGCATGATCACTTCATCTGATTATTATTTTTTAAGCTGTCCCAATTTTATGGACGTTGTATGAATAAATTGTATTTGTTCTTCTTCTTCCCCTTGCAAGCACAGTACCCTAATATTAAATCTTCCAACATCCTGCATCCTTTCTATCAGGGTGTGCTGTTGCTGAGCAACACCAGATTTGCTCTTTAAAATTATCCAGGTTTCTTTAGCCAGCTTTGTGAGTTGGTGCAGCAGGGAAGCAGTAATATGTCTTAATGCTTTAAAAAGATACGTATTTTTGTTCAAACTATTTATTAATATTTCTTGTATTTGGGCCATCATACATGGGTATGTGGCTATACATTTAAAAATGATAGTTTCGCATAATTTTTTAATTCTGCTATGTGAATTTTTGTAATTATATAACTGTACTTGTATAACATACATTAACTCCTTATACATAGATGCAAGAACAGAGAAAAATTAAAAAACCCATGTATTTAGGAAAGTTCTTATTAGAAAGATTTTTAATTGATTTTTTTTTTTCCTAAAGCATATATATTTCTCCTTTCTGAATGGTGTATGAGTGTGTATTCTTTATAGTCGGAGCTTTAAGATGATTCACCCTCCTCCTTAACCCTGCTGACCCTCAACTGTCTAGATATCATAAAAGTTGGCAAAATGTTTCTTTTGACCTTATAATTGAGTGCTGTAGGAATTATTTTCCTGTAGATTAAGCGCTATTAACTATTTCAACATGGGTTGTAATTTTAAGTCTTGACTATAGGACCATGTAAATCCCAAATGTTTTATTTTTCAGTGTCAATTTTTAATGCAATAGCAAAAACTTTCACTTGTAATACTTACTTTATTGAACGGATCCTGTGAATAATATGGCCATAATCTAGCAAGGTGATAAAACACGTGTACGATTTGCACATACGGTCAGTGGGACTCCACTGACCCTTTAATTCTGTAAAGGTGTACCTGAACTTTGAGACTCTGAGCTCACAATGTGGAGGTATCTTTAACTTCCCTGGACTTAAACATTTCTATAGAATGAAGCATATGCAAAAAAAGGAAACTTTTCTTAACCGGACCTAAGTTTTTCTAGGATTCGGCATTGTAGTCTTGATGTTGCACCACTGTGGCAGAGAGAGAGTTAAGGGAAGCATTTTCATTTACTGTAATGGGAGCAGGATCAAAGTCATTTTAATGGTAATATTTTCTAATTTTGATAGAATAAATGATTGCTGTCAATTTAAAAATTACTTTTAGTAAATATGAGATCATGGATTATACTTTCTTACTGAATCCTTTGCTCTGATTCTGTTGAAAGCAGGATACTGCTGATTTTTATGGGAGCAAACAAGGGTTCTTTCTGGCTGTTAGAAGGATTTTTCTATTGTTCACCATTGTTTGCAGTAGTTGAGTTTTTTGATGATGGGTTAAATCCAGTTGACCACTTGCATGTTCTCACTTACTTAGCTGGGAAAGAGGTGTAAGTGTTGCAACCAAAGTCAGTGGTTTCTGTGCTGTTCCTTTTCTAGGACATCAAGATAACAAGGTATCTGATATAATGTCATTAGAATAGAATAACATTGTCAGTAGAATAAAATAACATTGTCAGTATATTTTCTTACAGATCAGCTTTTTGTCACTTGCTTGGGTCATGTGGTTAGTAATGTGTTTTGTTGGGAAAGTAGCTAGGAATTCTCACACTGAAGAAAAGGGGAAGTTAATTTAATGCAAATGTCTTAATCAGCCATCTGTTGAGACTGTGCCAAACCTGTCAAGCCTCAGGCACCATGAGGCACATGGTTTGGCTCTCTCTTTGTGCCATCTTGCATCTAGTTTTATATCTCAACCAACACTGATGCCTCTTCATGGCTCTGTATGGCAGATTGGATCTGCTTGACCTGACTCAGGACTTGCATCTGGCGTGTGGGGTTGCAAAGCAGGAGAGAGGTTGAAGTCTTGCTTACATGGTGGAAGCTCAGGCTCCTAAGAGCCCTAGTGAAAATTACAAACGTCAACTACAGCGGAGGGCTGTGAGTGCCTTCCTCCTCCTGTTGCATGACTGAACACATGGGAATGCTTTGAGAGATGAGTCTTGACCAGTCTGCCATGTTTGCACATTGCTAGAGAGCTGTTTATCAGGAGCTGAGTGTCTTTGAAGTATGTTCTTCCCTGTGTTCAGCAGAAAGTAGTGTTAGAATGAGCTCAAACTGTTAGTACAAGGAGTTGAGAGAACAAACCAGTGGCAATAAGCTTGGAAATGGAGCTGTACTTTCAGGCATAGAAAGGAAGAGACTGGGCTGCAGCTTCATTCTTGCTTTCAGTTGATTTTCAGCTCACTGTTGCTAAACAGAGCAATATCTTCAGCCCTTGCACTTCACCCTCAGCTGCATATGCCCACTGTTCTCCAGTATTAATGCTTGTAGAGCTATGCAGTGAGTTGGATCAGAGAGCTCATTTGACTAAAAATGAATTATTCGGGGTTTTTTTGCCGGGTTAGTTTGCAGTTGCATCAGTTCCCTTATCAGACTCACTGTGCAACCTTGGGAGAGCTAAAGCCAGCGTTAGGGAGGCAATGGGAAGGAGTAGGTTCATAGAGAGGTGAATTTAGAAGTACCCCATTTCACTGGCAGACTGGATTTATGCTGGATTAAAGCAGCTGTGTAACCATGGCCACAGATCTCATAGGTTAGCTAAAGGGTTTTACAGTTGCTGTCTGTGCTTTTCTGCAAAGCTTGTACATACCTGCTTTGCAAAGGAATAGTGCTGCAAGAACCTTGTGTGTGAACTTCTGGAGGTTTATGGGACTTTTTCATTGTTTGTATGATAAAAGAAGAGGGAGTTCTGGGGAGATATCTTTGCATAAACCAACAGTATAGCCATCAGCTGAATGTGTAAGTGGAAGAATCTTGCCTATTCTTTATCACAGCTTCCTTCTTATTGACTCTCTTCTTGTGTGCTCAAGTCAATATAATGATTAGAGATCAGTTTTAAATTAAAAGGAGAGAATATTCAACCCCCAGAAGATGAAAAGAAGGAAGTGCTTGAATGCACCTGCCAAGCACAGAAAGCTAGAAGAAATGCTTTGGCAGTCATTGCAGAGGAGGCAAGGAAGAAGAGCACAGCAAATAATGATAAAAAAATGTTGATTACCACATTTTTAAAGCTGTGAGGGCTCCTTGAAAATGTTGACCCAAGCAATGATTACACCTAAGAGAAACAAAGGTAATTACTTAGGCGCTAATAAATCCAAGAAGGAAGACAAAAACAGTATCAGGGGAAAGTGTTGAAATGATGTGCAAAGGATGAAAGGATATTTTAAGTCCAGATGTTCTTTTATGAATTTATGGGAAATAAGCCTGCTTTTGAATAGCACTTTGAAAGCTCTCCAAGGAGAAAAAAAATGCATTTTTAAATTCTGTAATATAGCTGGGAGAAGTCTTTTTATTAATCAGGTCTCAGAAGGATGTCCTCAAATACAATTTTGTATTTCTCTTTAAGAATCTCATTTCCAGTGATGCTTATTAAAAAAATTGGCTGCAATTAGGTTGTTGGTGTACTTACACCACAGTTTATGACACTAACGGGTAGTACTGTGTGTGCTTGCTTCACTGTGGTCTGCTTGTGTTTATTCGTATTCACCTGTCTCCTATCTCTTTGCATGGATGGTAAGCTCTCTCTGGACAGAGATAATTTTTTGATTTCTGTGTTGCTACACACGTCACGAGGCTTGGTCCTAGCCCTTGGCTAAGAATCCTACATTGTGTCACAACAAGGATAATGCCATTCAAATACTGCTAAACTTTGCCATGCTTCAGAGCCTTCTGACCTCTAACCTGTGCCCATGACAGTGAATTTCTGCTGCCATTTCTGGGCTAAGTTTGGCTGCTTTGGACTCCTGACCCTCAGTGACCCAATTTATCAAATGGAGTGACAGTAATTCCATTAAGTTGAACAGCTAGTTGGAGAAGAGAAATAGACTAAAAAGTGAACCATAAAGACTCAAAAAGCATTAAAGCAAATGAAAATAACTCAACGTTTATTACTGAAAAAAAATCTAAGATTTTTTAAGTCAATCTCTTTATAAGATATTAAACATAAGCAAATGCTACGTGCTTTACTGAATCATGGCAGCGTGAAAGAAAAAACCCCCATAAATCCATGTGGTGGACCTGAGAAGTCACATTGGCCATCTTCTTCAGGATGAAAGACAAAGTTTACTATACTCTGTAGGTTCTAAAAAAGTGTTTACAAGCCAACTTGTATTTAGTTTCCTTCTTACTAGAGCATTGAAGGTACTTGCATATGGCCAAAATCTCAGTCAGCACCTTTCAAAAGCTGATAATTTTCTTGGTGTCATTTGCTTACATTTTCACATTATCAGCATACAAAGTCTTGAAGAAAGACCACGGCCAGTTAATTAACAATTTAGTAACTGGAAGAGTTAACTGAGAATGGAGGAAAAGTTTTTTTGATAAATGAGGCTGTTGTTCTTTACTCAGTTGCTAAAGGGATTCAAAGCTTCTGGCATACTGATGCACAACCTTCAGCAGGTCAGAAGAGTAGGTCACTAGTTTTGTCTAGTGTACTTCAACTCTTATGAAATCAAATTGCATCCACTCAGCTAAGTGAACTTATGCCTAACTTAAATCATTGCAAAGCATTCAAGAAAACATTTTTTTCCCAATTATATTAAAATGAAGCTAGCAAAAGTCTTGAGCAATGAAGAATTTTTTAATTATATGCTTGATAGTTCAGAATCTTTAATTTAAGTTTTTGAAAGCCACAAGTAGCTATGAATGCTGCACAGCATTATCTAAAACAAACACTTCATGATTTCCCTGAGCACATCCTGGAAATAATGATCAGTTGCTGCCTCCAGAAGATAACAAACAACAAATATTGTACTGTAGAGAGAATGAAATTTTGCACTGAAGCTCTTACCCTATGCCTCTTTTAATTTGCACATTATTCAGATGGTATCTAAAAGAATATTTATTTATACACCAAGAGTTAAACTCATTAAAAAGCACCACCACACAGACAACTCAAGATGTATATTTATTTTGTAAAATCTCATTAAGCTCAGGTACTTCTACATTTCCTTTCATAATAATGAAGCACATATAGAGTTTCTTTCTGCTAACACTGAACAAGGAATTTTTTAAAGCAAGGTATACAATTCTTATAGACAAAACTGTTAGGACAAATGTATTCTGCCTCCCCTTCTGCTTTTGCTTTAGCAATCTGCCAAGGACTCCCTTCAATGCCTTGCCTGGTCCCCTTCTTCAGATATAAGTACAACTTGAACATGTTGTAAAAGTATACATTATTAGTAGCTGGAAGTGAGTATGAGAAACAATAACAAAGGTTTCAAAGTATAAAGCTGCTCCTTGTATTAGTTTCATCTTAAAGTGGAGTGTTTTGGGGGTTTATATAATTCAAAATGGCACTAGATCACAGAAAGGGAGGTTGAAATTTGTCAGTCATGTTACTTCCTCAGCAACATCACCACTTCATCACCCTGCCTGGGATGTGTGTGTATTTGTCCACATGTGTCAGTAACTGCTTAGTAGTAAACCTGTACTAACAGTGCTCCTTCACACTGCGAGTTCTTGCAAGTGAGTCAACTTGTAATTACTTAGCATTGTGCTGAATGGTCAAAGGCTCAGAATTAAATTTCAGGGCCCAAAATCCTCATCCTCTTATTTGGGAAGAATCCTCACTGATACAGCAATTCAGCTGAAACTGGCAAAGTAAATGTTGTCCTGAGGAAGGCTTACCGATTCTGTCCCTTATTTTCTGCTGCTTATCTTTAGAGACAGTGAGACCTTTGTTAGTTTTAGACCTTCCAGTTGTCATTTGAAGTATGCCTGTTAGTCACGCTCCCCTTGTAAAGTAAGAGGGGGTATAAACTGTGTGAAAAATATAAAATTGTCTGTTTGGTTACTGCATGTCCTTTACTCCTGGTGGAATAAATGGAAGATAAAGAAAGTTCCTAGCAGATTGATGCGCACGATTTTTAACATGAGGAGGATCAAAATTACATGGAGGAGATACTTTTCCTGGATCTGACTTTTTATCCACTATTATCAGTGGCAGAATTCCCTTAGCAGAATTGGGCCTCAGATTTCTTAGTCACTTATTATTCTTAAATATTTTTTAAAAACATCATACAAATACATTAGCAATTGAAAAAATGTATGATCTTTACATACTTGACTTATCTAAATGCTTTGGTCTATCCTCAAAAGGCTCTCATTTTTCAAAGTTGTTGTAAACTGGAATAACATTTTGAATTCCTCCTAGTATGAGTAATCAGGCTAAAGCCTGGCAAGTTTTTGCTACATTGCAAAAAAGATAAATAAAGGGTACAACTTCCAAACGTTTTTGTCTTTTTCTCTTTCTCCTGAAAGATTCTGTAATTTAATACAAAGAACAACATCAAAGAACAATAAAGTTAAGTTTCTCTCTCCTCACTTTTAGGGACGTGTTAATGTGACAGTAATATTTATTTTTGGCTTCTTGAATTTTCTGCAGAATCGCCTTAGTGTTCATTTATGATAGTCTTTTGAACAGATGTTCAAAATAGAGATGTTTAATGGAAATGTGTGATTAATACCCAGCTCCACCCACAGTGTCCTGGAAAAAAATCTATTGTCTGTAACTGTGATTAAAGTATCTCTGTAAGTTCTGTAGCAAGTTTGCCAACCTCTTTATAGCTCAGTCTCCATTACAGGGGGAGAGTGGTGGATTAAGTAGTGGGAGTTACACTTCTTTATTTTCATTGTTGTAATGAAATATAAGTATTATTTAATAAGTATGTGAGGATTAATTCATCAGTAGGGCTTGAAGACTAATGAAAATGTTAACTTTATAATCTTCCTAGAATTGCCATTTCCATATTCCAAGAACACTTATTCAGGACCATTATGGCAGTTCCTGCTTCTCTTTTCCCAAGGAAAGTACCACTAGCCGACATCACTTTCTGAAAAGTTATGGAAAAAGCTCTGTCATTATGTAACATGGATGTCCTTTATCATGACCAGCCCAGCATCTGTGCGGACGTGATGAAAGTGTACTTCAGCTAGTGAATTATGCAGAATATGATGAGGCATCAGAATATTAACAGAGGAGAGGGCTGCTACATGCACAGGAGATGGCTCTTTCTCCTCGAGGTTTTACTCCCTGCTAGAATGAGAGTGACTGAGTTTTACAAAGATCATCAGCCTGTAATAAGGACTTGCTCCACAGGGCTCATGACCTTTGCTTTAAAAAATGTTGCTCAGTTTCTTTCTAGTGATGAAGTATTCACTGCTGAGAAATGATTCTGAGCATGATGATAAAATATTGCAAATGCCTAGCTGGGGATGTACATCTCTAAAGGTGGTATTTTTTACAGCTGAAATATGTTATGCTAAAATACTCCCAGTTGGCCTAATTAAAACTGAGAAGCAAGTGAATGCCGTATTTGCCATCTTCATGTTCTCATGCTCTTAACCTATATGATGTGTATTTATGCTTCAATAAAGTTCATTAAGGACCACATAACTTAAAGATAAATTGCAGAAATGGTAATCATTGGATTATAAACCCATGACAGTATTTTACAGTAGTTATAACGAATTTCAGAAAACTCCTTTCAGTAACTTTGGGTTTAATCCAAAGAGTATCATAAAGCATTAAATGGTTCTTTATACTAACAAGTACTGAGTTTTCTCCACGTTGTTGTACATGTGAGGTACTGCATACAAACCACAGTAACTACAGAGTCTTTTTCTCAAGGCGTTAGAGTGAACTAAAGAGAGTTAGCGATCACACATCTTCATCTGTATGTTTTTCCTAATCTGATTGTTCTCTGTTCATAAGAGAAGTCACTTTAGAGATGTGAAAGTTACCATCTCCTCTGGTGTGTTTCCAGCTTCTTATGACCTCACAGAAACATCATTTAGATTTAGTTCTGTGACATCACAGGAGCAGCCTGGTGACACAGTTTTACTGGCCGGATGTAAAAAGAAGCAGAGATTGCTGTTTGCAGTGCTATGTCATTTGACCTCAAGTGGAGAAAAAGGATGTTCATTCAATGTTTCTCAGTAATCAGTATGTTTTGAAGTGAGGTGCAGTGGAACTGAGCACAACAGCATTAGTTTTTAGAGACACTGAAGGGGCCAGTGGGGGGCACAGGACACCGTATGACAGTGCTATCATCCTAAACAGATCAAGCTCTAC
>NW_008824658.1:2576569-2613756 GCF_000699105.1 Pygoscelis adeliae
GGCTTACAGGAAATTCTGTATTAAAGCCTTTCCAGAAGGGAAATATCCTTGTCCCTCTGTCTTCAGCGTAGATGACTGAATGCAGTAATCGTTGCTCTCCTGTTTTGTTTGAAATTGGCTTTCACATTTCCAGTTTCACGTTGGCTCTTACAGGACAGGGACACAAAACTTAAAGTTACAATCTTCATTTTTGTTATATCCCTTGTACGCATTTAAGACATTGCTATCAGATTCCGATCTCTTGCTGAAAGTATGGCAAGGTCTGTCTTTCAAAGCTGCAAAACACTCATCAGCTCACTGATTACCATCTTAATTACTGCCTCTTAGTTCTCAAAGAGCCAGTTCATACAAGCCTACTTTCCTGTTTCAGGGGTATCATGCTATGGGATGTTCTGGTTTTGGCTGGGATAGAGTTAATTTTCTTCCTAGCAGCTGGTACAGTGCTGTGTTTTGGATTTAGCATGAGAATAATGTTGATAACACACCGATGTTTTAGTTGTTGCTAAGCAGTGCTTACACTAGTCAAGGACTTTTCAGCTTCCCATGCCCTGCCAGCGAGAAGCTGGGAGGGGGCACAGCCGGGACAGCTGACCCAAACTGGCCAAAGGGATATTCCATACTATGGGACGTCATGCCCAGTACATAAACTGGGGGGAGTTGGCCGGGGGAGGGGTGACCGCTACACAGGAACTGGCTGGGCATCAGTTGGCGGGTGGTGAGCAATTGGATTGTGCATCACTTGTTTTTTATATTCTTTTATCATCACTATTATTATTATTATTTCCTTTCCTTTTCTGTCCTATTAAACTGTCTTTATCTCAACCCGCGAATTTTACTTTTTCTTTTTTCTGATTCTCTCCCCCATCCCACTGGGCGTGGGGGAGTGATCAAATGATTGTCTAGTGTTTAGCTGCCTGCCGGGTTAAACCACAACAGGGATCATGCAGTCATTGGGAAAAAGATGATTTCGTTGAAGAGAATTGATAATTATTCAAGAATTAAAACTCAGTGTTAAAAAGAGAAGCATTTTAAAGACAATATTTCTTTGGCTAAGTAGTTTTCTTAATTATAAGACCATCTACTCAATACCTTATTGGACCTTTATGGACAGATAATTGTCATATTCTAATAGATATTCTTTATTTTCTTGATTATTTTTCAATTTTCTACAGGACTTGTCCATCAACAAGATTTTTAAAATGTTGATTTGAATAATGGCTTGTATCCTTACTGTTTATTAGGCTTTAAAATGCCTACCCATTTGTGTACAACATCTTTGTAAAATGAAATGTAGCTAATGGTTGTGTCATAAGCAGGACAGTGACCTCTAATGGTAAATAAGCAGCTCACATGATGAATTGCTAAGACTTTTCTCATTATAATTGTAATGAAACTGTATTTTCTGTACCTTTCTTTAGGGCCCACAGTAGGCACAGGCAGAGCAGTAGTCACCTAAGGCAGCAAGACAGGGGCAGCAAAATCCAGCCCTGACCCACTGCAAGAGCACTGACAAGCTGGCTCTTCCTGCTGCCTAAGGAGAAGCCAGTGTATACAAGATGGTCACTTCAGGTCTGAGTGCAGGAAACCCCTTTGAGAAATCTGTCACCTCATGTTATATCACCTCATCCCTTTGAACAGTGTCAGAAGCAGCCAAGTTTTGCTCCCTTTCCAGATCTCTGGCCAGTTTTTCCCTCCTTTTTTCCCCTTCCTGGGAAAGGTGTGACCTGGTCACTCTCCCTTCAGATGCCAGTATTTCTTGCTTGTATTACTGTGCTGAGAAGCCCTGGGCCAGTTTTGCCTTTACTAAAGAGGCATTGCAAGCGTTTTGCAGGACCTGGTACTGTCTAGAGTACAGCTGGGAAATGTGAGACAGACATTGATCTGCTTGATGCCAGAGAGAGACAAGTTGGGAAATAGAGCTCTAATACCCTTTCTCTTTTTTCTTTTCTGGTTAAACATGGCAAAACTTTTAGCCTTCTCTATGCAAAAATCTTTACTAACACAAGTTCAACTCTGAATCTAATGTGTGGAAGTAATAGCTTGGTGACAATTTCGAACTTTCTATGTAATATTTCCCTTTAGTCTTCATAATATTAGATAATATTACAAAATTACCTATTGCTCTTTGAATTGGGATAATACTGTTATGGTAGATCACATACAGATGTACTACATATGGATCTTTCAGCACCAATTGCAACCAGGTGCAGGCAGTATTCAGCAGTGCCAGTACTGTGTGTCTGTTTTGGACTTGTGGGGTATAATCATCAGGTCAATATGAGAAACATTTGTTAAGGTGGAACCAGATCAAAGTAAACTAGCACATTACTTGCCCAATGTAATCCTTAGCTTTCTGGGCAACAGAATTTGAATTTTTCACTTTTAGCTGTGTGGGAAACTGGAAATGGTTTGGCCAGGAAATTTCCCAGAACACCCTGAACAGGGCTGCTCTGCTCTTCAACTTCTTTGGTGAAACTTACACTGTCTCTCAGGAATTTCTTCTTTTATTTTTTTCTGCAATTCACATCTTGATTATTCTTACAGCTGGTAGAGATTTTATTTTGCCACTTGGTGTGTTACACAGATACAGGCTGCAGATTTTGAAGGCTCCTGGGAACTCAGGGTTTTCTTCACACTTATTTCCAATATTACTGTAATTTTGTGTGTTTAAGGGTTTGTTTTTTTTTTTTTAAATTTTCATAGTATTAGCATCTGTTTTGCTTTTTTTTAATACTAGGGAGGCAGTTGTGACAAGAATATCAGCGTTCTGATTTCATCAGTGAGATTTTCAAAGTCAATACAAAAATCTCAAATCTGTCCCTGAATAATTGATTCTGTGTTGAAGTCAGAATTTGTAGCATTCTGGGTCAAAATCTTATGAAAAAAATCTGTGATTTGAGCCTTAATTTAAAAATGGATCTCAAAGAACAGACTGTTTCCTGCACACATCACTGTGTAGATAAGCCATTGGGAACAAGTCAAATGCTTGCAGTAATATTTAAGGTTGGTATTTTAAATATAAATAAGGAATCTAGATGCATTAGGAACTGATAATCAGTAGACTGGAGAATTGTCATCAAAATAGCTAAATTTCTGTAGTGGGTTTTTTTTCTGCAGTAACAATAACAGTGTTACAGGTTGATGGCGACCTACCAAAAAGAAGAGACTAAATTATGTGACATAATCTATGGCATTCCAGATTAGAATTATTCTGTTTAGCTTTATTAAAAAGGAATGCACAAGTGTGGTGTGAGATTCTGAAGGATGGGACTGAAATGTGGTTAAGTTCATATTTAAGCAGTCTAACTATTCCAGTTTGGAGGAGTCTCGATGCATCGCCAGCCTCTCCTAAATGTCCTGACCATGGAGTTTCAGTATCTTCTCACTGCTGATTTTGGATTAGTATTGTTTGATTTCTTTCAAAGCACTCTGAGTCTCATCCCTTTTTCTCCTGAACTTTTCTGTCTGAGATTAAGGATACAAAGACACTGCTACTCCAAAATAATTTCTTACGGTTGACCTATTAAATGTGATTTTTCTCTCTGTTTTCCTCATTGTTTATGTTTTATGTTGATATGTTTTCATGGTGCCTCCAATGCCACAGGCTTTATAATTGTTTGAATAATTATACCTTCAGGGTGTTCATAAATGAAAAACTTCCTGGTGCCATAATGTTCTGCAAAGGGCTGGTGATTTAAACTTCCTGTATTTAGAGTCTTTCTTACAGATTAACAGCTTTTATATATAAAAATAATCTGAAAGCAATTATTTTAAGTTATTTTGCATGTTTAATAAAATTATTAAAAATTTTCTGTGATAGGAACTTAGCATAATACAATTAGCTAATAAAATAAATCTTATATTACTGGAAAAGGTAAAGGAAATGAACCACATACAAATAAATTTTTGGTGGATGGTGTTTTTGGAAGCAATGTTTGTTTAAGAATTAGTTTATACAGTTTTAAACTGATGTATTCCCCAGAACTGTAGCTGACTTAGTAACAGCAGCCAAAGGAGAAGGTAGCAGAGTTTATGACTTCCTAAATGTATTTCTTGGTGAAGCCAGAAGGTAAAATATTTTAAGATTCGTATGGTGGCAGAGAATAGATTATAAGTGTGCTGAGTGTTGGACATTGGACCAGATGGGATGGATTAAAACTACATTTTTTAAATGTTTCAGTAGAGTTCAAAGCAATTGCTGAATTACCTGTGAATAGAGATAATGAAAAATGCATTTTATTATTCCTTCTTGGTAGCTGGAGTATTTCTTTTTGTCAAAATTGCAATCAGACTACATCCCACTTCAGGCTAACATTATAAACTGAGATTAAGTTAAGAAAGCACAAGCAGTGCTACATGGGCCTTCCTGTTCCTTGGTATAAGCATATTAAACTAGAGTGATTATCTCTGAGTTTTCTAATCTACATTAACTGGATAATTTGGGATAGAATTGAAGTTATTGGATATAATAACTAAGTCTCACAAATACATTTTTTCCTGAAAACTACCGGAAGACTTAATTTAACAAATAAACACTTTGTGACAATTCCACAGTATTAAAAAAATCCAGTTACTGTTTCATAATCCTGTAAAAAAAATTGCAAAAGGTTAGGTTGTCAGACAGTTAAGTGGAGTTTCAACTTTAACGTGAGCAATTACATTGAGTGCTCTTGTACAGTCAGTAAAAGACGATAGAAATATTTACTATTGCTCAGCTGTTATAATGCAGTTCCTTATAATTTTCTACTCTTTTTTGCCTGCAGGTTTCCATCTCTTTATATAGTATATGTATGTATTAGATATACATAAAATGTAATAGAATATAGGAATATAATGTAAGTAATTATGTAATAGTAATGTAAGTAATGCAAGTAATACATGTATTTCTATGGTGCTGTTTCTGTCAGTTCATATTTAATATTTCCTGATTTCTGGTCTAAACACAGAGTGGACTTTAAAAGTACTTTAAAAGTACTGGAATGGACTATTTATACCCTGCCTTTAAAATCCTATGTGATACTTGGTGATATGGAGAATAATACTCAGTTTAATTAAAAAAAATCTAATTTTGGTTCATAGGGTGTTTTAGATGTGACATATACAAATATATATTCCAGATTTGTGTTTTCACATCTCTGCAAATTAGAAATTATTATGTTTTATCAAGCCATAAACAGCTAATAATATAATAATAACACATTTCATCTATGTTATAGAATGGCAATCAATGAACAATCTGAAGCTAATAACTGTGTAGTGTATTTGGGACTTCATAATGATTTGTGGATTTGTAAAGTACCCGTGGGCTTCTTTGCAATCACTTCTGGGGACACCGATGTGTGCGTTCAGCAATGGCCGAACGAAAAGATAAGAACCTGCCAAGTATCAGCCTGTAAAAACTAATATACCAGAATATTACAAATATTGTAAGTGACCTGACCATTGAGGTGCAATTTTACACTAACTGTGGTGGATTATTAGAATTTCCTGTATGACTATTGATTCAGCTTAAAAGTGGGCAATGGGAAGAGCAAACAGAAAAGCATTATCATAGATCTAGATACAGATGCATGAGCACGTATTTGAAAGGCTATACGGAAATGGCTGCTTGTATCCTGTCTCTGTGGTGCTGCAAGCCTTGTTCTGTGTAAGCTCAGAACCTGGAAAACAAAAAAACCCACCCAGTTAACAGATGCAATTAATGAGAGCCTTAAAGGGCTATGAATTTGCAGAAGGTATCTATACTTTTGAAAAGCCATTTTCAGGAGCTGCCACCCATCACAATGAGGTGGAAACAGAGCCTGTGTTATAGCTGCAGCGGCCTATCCAGGAGGCTAGTTAAAACCCTGGTGCGCTCCTGGACCCAGTTTAATACATCCCTGTGCCACGATGTGGAACACTCGGTGTAGAATGATGGAGCGCAGCCCCAGTGTTAAGAGCGTGACCCATGTTCCAGCTGCCCACAGGTCCCATCTGTTCTCACAGCACATGAAGTTGGGACTATCTAGGAAGGTTTCCAAGACGAATTTACTATCCAGTATCACCTGAAGAAAGGCACCACAGGAACATATGGTGGCCCTTCAGTCTGGGGACACTGTGCCCAGGATATCCTCCTGTGTCCTCTGTAGTAGCATGAACACACAGTTTTCTCTTCCCACTTGAAGATGTGGCCTGTTGCAGTGTGTGTACTTCGGGAAAGCTGATTCCTTGTTCTGGTTTTGCAGTCACTTCAATATTAATGATTGTTGTGTCTCATGGGTGGCCCGTTCTTCGGAGCTTGGGGTGTGTGCGGCTGGAGAGAGGGTTTGTGGGTGGCTGCCATACTGAAGCTACTGAAGCTGTGTTCAGGAACAAGCAGTGGAGCTGTGCTGATGCAGGTTGTGCTGTGTAACCCCGATCTCTGGCTGTGGGAGAAAACCAGCAGTTGGGTGGCTGAGAATACTGACAGTACCAGGTCTCATTCAGAGCTAGCTGCATGCCCACCTCCTGTCACCTCTTCCCTTGGTTACCTAAGATCAGCCATATGAAGATTATCATAGAGAGTTTGTAGGGTTGGCTAATTCGCAACCCTGGCTACAGTCCTCTCAGAAAGGTCTTCTCTGTATGGTAGAGGGCTTAAGCATGTTTCTTCTGGATAGGCTTGCAGGGTGGTTTGGCCAGCTGAGTGCCTAATTCCACTGAATCCAGAGGAATCCTTCAAACTGAACTTTTCTTTAGTCTTTTTTGAAAATCAAAAGTCCTGGTGAACATTTGTTGCAGACTGATTCTTTTAAATGTTTGCTATGAAGAAACTTAGCAGAGGAAGCAGTCTCCTGCATTTGTTCTATTAATACTAGAAGACACGTAGCCCTGATTTTGTGATAGATTATGATCTCCTGTAAAGATTTTATAATATGGAACTTGAATTTTCACAGAAGGTATCTTCTAAAAGAAAGCTTTAAAAATCACTAAGAAATATTGTGACTTTAAAAGTGTATTTGTAGCCATTGAATTATACAACACCCAAAGACACAAATCCGTCATACAAGATTATTTAGGTGACATGACTTCAGTTTATAAGTTCTTGAATTTGAAAGTCTTCTATGTTGCAAGCATGGATATGCACTATTTGAAAGACAGAGAAAATTAATCTGTGATAAAACTTTTGTGTGGCTTATACCTTGAACCACAGATTCTGAGGACAGCATATACTTTTTATGTGAAAGGAAAGGGAGTTCAAATTTAGGACACTAACACTTGGAGGCTTAAACAGTCTAGAGACAATGAAATTCTGCAATTAACCTTAAAATCTGCCTCTGTAGAACTGCAGATTAATCAGTTCTGTATCTCTATCAACCATGAACAAGCAATATAGTGCATTGAATAAAAGAATAGGAGATTTCAACATAGCAATGAATTGGATTCTTAGTGTATCTATCTGTAGCAGGAATTTTAATCCTGTAATTCCTCTGTGTCACAGGCTTGAAACTCTAGGTCATAGTAAATGATCCCCATGAAATTCTTAATCTGCTCAAAACCCATATCAAATAAGATGGACAGAAATGTCTTATTTGACAAGTATATATTATTTAGAAACACTTTCTACTTAACTGCAAACACTGTATGGAACAGAAAGGAAATATGATAATAGCTGATGATTACAGAGTCACTGGTGGGCTGGAAGAACTGTTGAATTTGTCAAAAGCACTCTGAACCAGATTTTAATTTTTTTTATTGGTAACCTGCTTCAGAATTTCAATTGGAACTGAAAAAGGAACTTGATTTGCTGTATCGTGAAATAGTTATACATGCCACATTGTCCCCACTTCAGTCATTACTCAGGAAATTAGCACTGATTCACAAAGGAGCCAATAATTGTTTTGTCTTTCATAGTAACAGAAGTTCAGGAATGGTGACTGAGGATGTTCGGAAAGGTCTTTCTCATTGTTCCCATCCCATGATTTAAAAGTTTGTTTGATATAAATGTGCAGAGAATAATGAGGCTAACCAAACAAAGTTTTACATTTTTTCATTAATGACATCTAGATGCCACCTAGCATGAACTACGTATAAAACACAAAGGGCAATAGTAAAATAGAGGCATTAATACAATTCTGCCTGAAATAAGGTGCTGATAAAGATGTCCCAAACAGTCTTTCGGTGCATTTCTGGAATCAAGCTGTGTAGTTCAGATAAGGCAATCTGAAGTGTAGTGTTGCAACCTGAGTACAAATATAACGCCAGTCTGTGCATGGCAAAGCTTTTCTACCAGTTCCCTCAGCTGGCTAAACTGGTGGAGTTATGGCCATGGTTGGAAAATTACGCCTTTTAGCAAAAAACATAGGGGTACAGCAAACTCTAAATGCACTAGTCTGCTTCTAATCTGCCCTGTCTATTAGTACTTCCAAAAGCCCCCTTGACAAAACAAAGGGAATGGAACACCTAGTAATCCAAGTAAATTAAAAAGTACAATTGACAAAACAGGGAAAAGATTTTTTTTTTTAAATCATTTCCAGGAAAGCATCATAGGAACTGCAGTTTTATATACCTTAACTTGAAAATTTTATTGAATTTGGAGGTGATGTATTTAAGGCTTATCACTGTTCAGCACATAATGTTCACTGCAGCTGTGAAGTCAATCGAGTATGAATTTGTAGGTCTCATGCTGAAGGATAGGTGCGATGTGATGTGACTGTTTTTCTGCCTTTCTTCTTGAAACAACCAGATTTATTTGAAATGGGCAAGCTATTATATTCCGTCTGTTCACAGTAGCTCTCTTCCTACTTTCATATTTAGCTGCCATTAACATTAATGGGAGGTACGCACAGAGAGAGGAAATGAAATGTCTTAATTTTCTTGCATCTGGTAGACAGCTGTACTTTAAAAGCATGCCATACAGGAGAGCGAGTAAAGAATAGCACTTCCTTTTATATGCTGATTCCTACTGTAATAAATACAGTCTAGGGAATGAAGTATTACAATATCCAACTACTGCTGACAATTTTACAACTAAACCCCCGGACAGCATGTTTGACAGAAGTTAGCTGTATTGTATCCCCAAACCACTATTTTTGGTTTCTGTATGCAAATTACTGTTCAAAACTCACCATGGACAAATTCAAATAGTACGTGGCAGCTTGGGAACATCCCAAGCATATAATCAGGCAGAGTTAGTCTGGGAAAAGATGTTCTTTCTCTAGTCTGTGCGTATTTATGGTGAATCCACAGTGTTTGTATTTTTTTTCTGAAAGTGAGACAGCAGCATCATTTTCCTAAACCACCTCTGTACTCAAGAATCTAAAATTAGTTCAGTGTTATTAAGCATTGCCTGTGGCAGTATCAGATTCATAGCACCAGAGATCAAGCCTGCTGGTTCATAGAGAAAAACAGGTTAAACAGTGAGTTGGTGATATAAACTGTGACTGATCTGCCCACAGTTGGTTCAGAAACTTTGTCTGTACACATATCCACGCAAACACGTATTTTATGACCAAACACATAATACAGATCACAATATGACAAGTTAGCAGGGTGATCTAGGACCCATTGAAGTTAGTGTTTACTACTGATATTGGTGGATCCAGTGTTTTACTCAGGATGCATTTTCATGATCAGATTGAGGTGATCTACGATGAATTGCCACTGGTCTGTCTTATTCTTCAGCCAGCCCAGGGCAGAAGGTGGAACAGCCCTTTTCGGTGACAGTGCAGTTTTAGATTGGCTTAGATTGATTAGGAAACCACATCCTTACACAGCAGTGATAGTATAACAGGGATGTAGAAAGCGATTTATTGCACTGTCATATGAATGAGCAAATTATTTTATTCAATAAAGATACCAAATTTCAGTCTGTTGTAGCATGTCTTTCCATGTTCTGCAGTCTACCATTCACCGTAGCACAGTTCTAGCGACATTCCTAACATCCCGGGTAATATGGATGTATAATAAAACTTTTTCCCGAAAGGCCCCAATATCTAATTAGGAAAAAATAAGCTTTAACCTCAAATAATCCTTTCCTTTCAACTCCTCACTTAGATTAATATGTGTAAATTCCCCCTCAGAATCCCTAATTACTTCTAAATTTTTCCATCTGCGGATACAATTTTCTTTCATTTTTGTTTGCAGTGGTAAGCTCATTTTGGTGTCTGCATTTTCAGTACACACAAATACTCCTCATGATTCTTCAGTTTCTGTATGGTTTTGAAGAATTGCCAATTTACAAGTGGTCAGTCAGACTACCAAGGTGGACAGGCCACCTTTACCTAACCCTGAAAAGGAACATGTATAATTTTGTATATGTTTGATAAATAGACAGTAGTCAACGTGCACTCTCTAGTTGACTGTGATATTTTTTGCAATTATACTGTATGAAGATTAATCTAAAAGGGAAAGTGGGCACTCACAATTCCTCAGAGTGGTATGTGGTTATTTTTGCTTTGAACTCAAATAGGCTGGTCCCTAGCTGCAATGGCAGATATATCATCTGAGTTACATAACAAATTTGTCACTTTTAATTCTATTTGGTAAGATTTATAGAATTTAGGGCTTTATGATTTGGGACTCAGTCTGTACATAGTGTTCTTTTTGCACAGAGGGAGGAATAAAAGGTCTTGTTTTATGACTTGGCTGGTTGTCCTGCCTGTGATAGTTTTCTCCATTGCATGTGTTTTTCTCTAGTAGAATTATGGATGATAAAAGTGAAACAGAAGTAGCAAATTGCCAAATGGCAACTTGACTTTAAGGACCAGAACTGACCATGAAAGAACTGAAAACTGTTTCTACAAGCGTAAACACCTAATTCTTCTCGCACATGGGTGTCAATCAGAATAACTCCAGTGAAGCTGTAGTGATTCAGATTTAAAAAAAAGTATGTAGCAGCATCAAGTTTTCACTGTTTCCAGCGTGATGCTGTGTTTGATGGGACATGGTAAGTGATTTAAGACTTTCAATATAACAGCAGTGTGTAATCTGAAGAACTGAATTTAAACAGAAGTACAGCCCAGAAATGCCTTGTGCCATTTGAAAGATAGGATATTTAGTGCATTTAAGCTTGCTGTGCAAAATCCAATTACAATTAAATAAATGTTTACCGTAACAATTTTGCTGAAGCTAGCTTGAGCATCTTTGACACAGTTCTCAGTTGACTTTTCTTTCTTTTCCTTGTTTGCATCATACATTTTATTGTCCAATCTTGTTCTGTGCATAGTCTGAGAATCACAGCTGACAGGGATTCCTGCTATAAACGTAATTTTTTTCATTGAGTTTCCAGAGAGTACAGGGCTTCACTGCAGCAAGGGAGACCTTCCTAAAGAACAGGGCACTGCAGAGATCAAGAGTATAATTGCTTGGCTGCTGAGGACCTGAATGTTTCTACAGAGATTTTGAATGCCTTGACATGAGGTGGGGTAAAACATAGGCCATGTTTACAGGCTGTTGTTATTCCTCTGTAATGATGCCAGTGTGCCTCTGCTTTCCTGTGCGAATGCTCTGTTCCAGAATAATCCTTTAAATCCTTTATTCTAAAATAGAATGGCTGCAGAAAGGAGATACATGACCTTAGGGTCTGATACCTGTTAGTCTGTAGTTATCCTGGTCAATATAACCATGCGGACAAGATTTTAAACAGTGTGGAAAAGCCAGAAGGGTTTCTCTGTTTTGAACTTAAATATCTGAATCTTACAAAGATTTTCTCCCCATGTTAGAGTATGTGATGTAGTAGGCAGTGGTCTTTTAAAATATACCATTCTCTCACATGCCTAATGATTTTTTTTTAAAAATCCTACTATAAAAAACAAAGCCACACCATTACAGCTTCCATCTTACCTCTCTTAAATCTCTCAGAGATTCTTTTCAGCCTTGATGTGTCTTCTGGGCATCCAGAGCCAGCTGGTGAGCTTTGACTATCCTATTCATTCTTTGCCTTCCTTTACTTTTACCTCATACTATCGCCTAATTCTCCATGCCAGCTATTTGTAATACATCCCTATTAAGGAAACAAAACCTAACAGAACAAGAAGCATACTTCTCACAAATATACTCCGTCTTTTCATGCTGTTCATTTGCCTGCATGCTATCACCTTGTACCTGCTTCTCTGTTCACACCTCGCTTGACACAAACCTTTTGAGGCAAGACTGGTTTTTGTTCTGTGTTTGCATAGCACAGGGGTAATCTTTCCTTGCACTCCAACTACTACTATCATATGTATTTTCACAATAGTAATGAAGAAAGGTTCTAATACTCCACAGAACAAAGAAAGAGGAAAAGAATGTAGTTAAAAGGAATGACTGTAGTGATGCAGGATTTGTACAGACTGAAAGTAGAAAGATGGAAGAATATGCTGGACTTCATAGAACTCCACTGTTATATAACTTCATATAAATTTCAGAGGAGTGTGAATTTATGTCCATATCATTATCAGATCATTCTACTTTATTATTCACTTTTAATTTAAAAAAAAGCTCCAGAAGGATATGTTTATCCCTGCAGAGATCTTGCAATAAAATAAAAAGAAAGGTAACAGCTAAATCAGTATTCTGTATCTATCAGGTCTACTCTGGTCAGAAAAAGAAAAGGAAAAAAGGGATAGAGTAAAACTCCGTCTGATCTCATTTTACACTCAGAACTGATTAAGGTTTTACATAAGATGATAAAAGTCACAGTCACTCTACACAAATATAATAAAGTTGAAGACTTTTTATGGGCGTAATAAAGAGACTTTTTAATTTATATTGCAGTCAAATAGCCACTCTCACTAAGAACATCCCCCTGACTGAGATTCACTAATACCAGATTAAAATCTGAAGTATAATGAGTAGAAACTAAAATACAAATAGTGATTATTGCAGTGGGATGGGACAAAACGCAGTTCTTTTAAATGGATCGAAGCTGCTATCCAAGATAGGGCTGTGACTTGCTCCAGCCAGGAACAAGTGAGTAATGTTCATTTTCGTTGGACTTGACAAAACACATTGGGAGATCATTTAAATCAGACAAATCCATCTGAACCCAGCTCTCCCTTTTATCCCTTGTGAAGTTGAGGGGGGGGAGGGGGGAAGTAATGTACTGAAATGAAACATTTTCAATACATTTGCCAGTGCAATTCATGCACTTTCTAGAAGAGGAAGTGCCACAGAAATAAGAAAGCCCTTCTGCTGATCCCATCACACTTTGGAGGCTGGAGGTAAAAGTCACTGGCCATCATCAGCAAGATTCCCAGAAACTTCACTGAGAAATTGATTGGGTTTGAGAAGAAAAAATGAGGACAAGACTAATTCAATAGGAATTCTGTCACTGCTCACTAAACTGAGCAAATAATAGCAGTCTTTCAGTTGACTTTCATTAAATTTTGGATCTGGCCTTATAAAAACATAGTTTTTCATCTGGGTATCACAAAACACTTAAGTAGATCTGCCTTTGGGAGGATGTTTATACTGCTGAATATACACTACTGACAGAAATACAGACTCTGAATTATAGCTGGCTTAAATGAAAAATTTTTTGTGTCTCATCTTTTTTCTTATGGAACCATTTTACAACCTTAAGTGAAACACTAATCTCTGTAAGGTTTTTGAAACGTCTTATAAATTTTAGTGAGGAATTATATCCCTATCAAATTCCACAGACAAGTTGAAAGGCTGACTACAAACGTAGAATTCTCTGGCAAAATCAACAGTTCTCCAAATGTGTTCTATAGAGCCCAGTAAAGTTTCCATGAAACCTTGCTGTTTCATCCTACTTGGAAATCTTTGATTGCTCAATTAACAGAGCAAAACTGTTCTGCAGTGCTGGTCATCCTTCTGGTAGCTGCAACCTGTAACAGAAATTGTTGAGCTCCAAGGCAGGAATAATAGCATGAAATTCTAAAGGCTCTCTCTTACGGTGGCTGTCAGACTGCAAGCCTCAAGTAGCTTTGAAAGCTACTACTCCAATCTCTAAAGCACACGTATAAACTGATCTTTCTTCTGTAGGAGCTAGACCCTACTCCTGACATATCTAATTTAGGTTTTTATGTGCTCTTCTGAAATGTTTCACGGGCCATTTCAGGTCAGGTCTCCTGGATCATAAGTTCTGATCCAACTATTTAAATAATTAGATTTTCTTACAGAAAATTTATTTCTATTCATATAGCTTTCCCTTGCTAAGGCTGGAGATGCCAGCATGGAAGTACAATTTTGCAGCACTTCTCCAGGTTTGATAGATGTTGATTTGCCCAGAACTGAAGCAATGAAAAGTGCCTGCACAACCAGGTGTCCTAACTGAAAAGGAATATAATAGAACATAAAATACATAAAACTAGGCTGTGTTATACTGCAGCTTTGAAAATCAGGCAGTAAAAATCTATTCTAAGAACCACTTCGAAAATGTGATTAAAAGTTATCTCATTTATTTAGTTTTTGTCCGGGGCCAAAATACAGTTATACCTGAGTGTGATTCTCTCTTTGCTGTGATGCTTTCTGTAAAAATAGTCAAGGATCAACTTGATCTCTGGTATAATTACATGATATTAAACTCTGTCAAATATGCTTAGCACACACATAAAAAAGGACAGGAGGTCATTTGTGGTATCAAAGCTTTATAACATGCAATCCTATGCAAGGGGTTGTTATTTTATAAAAGTGATAGTTGTCACTTCAATAGTTCTTCTGTTTTCTAGACTTTTGGTTGAAGCATCTGAAGTAATTCCTTGCTGGGTTCAGTGCTGTTTGTTGACTGGGGGATTGAGTGAACGTGCTGTTGCTGGGAAACTGAGAGTGAGAGGCAGAAGTAAAACATGGCAGGTGGAAGCAGCATGTGGAAATTGTGGTGTTTCATTTTTAACAAGATTTCCATGTTTTTTTATTAATATGTACCTGTGGTAGCAGTCTACCAATAGACTGACTGAGGAAGGAGGTGCTTGGCTGTCATTGGGAAGTTAGAGTGTGGTCAAAGCACAATGAAGTGAGATTTGCAATAAAATATTGCATTATTGCCAGAATATTAGAGAAGAAAAATGTGTTCTAAGAGCAAGAGAACTCTCTAACTAGTGATTTTATATTTTTTTTGCTTATTTTGGTTAAAGATGTACCTTTTTAGTGGACTGTGATGTAGCAGAAGAACTAAAAAAAAAAAAAAATAGACTAACTTTTGGGGGACGGAGAACCTCAGGATTGAGAGGATTGTCAAGAAAATACCATGATCATCATCGCAAACAGAGGTCTGCAGATGCTACTGGTGCATAAATAAAAAATAACAGAAAGATAAAAAAGAGGGACAGAAGACATATTCAAAGCTATTTATGTTGCCAAGAGGAGGGCATAGTGTTGGTGCATCACGTTTGTGCTAATGGAGCAAACAGTTTTAAAAAGAAGATAGTGGGAGATGAAGACAAGAATTTTCTTTTAGAATAAATGTGTATACGATGGCTATCATCTTGCTGTGGACTAAATCAAGGTCCTCCAGGGTGAAAAAACTAGATAAATTTGCCTAAAAGACTAAGACACCCTGCATGAGGTTGTGGGATTTGTATTCTCTACAGGCTGGACACCAAGGGAAACCTTTAATACATATTCCCCAATGGCAGAACCCAACATAAAATAGCAAATAACATTTTTGGGTTAGAGCCAGCTGAATTTTTCCTCCTATGCCCCCAACTAATGTAGGATCTACAGGGAGTATGTTAAATCTAGAAGTCAATATGTTTGTTGCTGCATTTGGAATAAAACCAGCAGAGAACTGTAGGAAGGATGAACTTCAATTTTAGATATCCATTCCAAAGATAAAAAGCTTTACTATCTTCCAAGGGACAAACTGACCTAGGATATTACAGAAACTTTCCTCCTGTTTTTTTTTTAGTACTTACATAATAGTGAATGAAAAGTTCCTTTTTCAGTGGTGGAGATTACAGTAAAAGAGCTGAGAACCTTCACATGGGAAGGAGTATGTTAGAGCAATGTAAATATACCATGACTTCCTTCATGTGCTGTCAAAGAGGTGGGCTGTTGTTTTTTGTCTTTTGAGAATGATGTAGTATGGGGTAAGCTGGCTGCTGTAACTCATTGCTATGATCAGATGAGCTGAGACAGTATTTATGCCAACATGTAAAATATAGTGGTATATAAGAGGTATACATTGAACTATGTAATTGATATTGGAAATTAAGGATGTGACACTGAAACTGATTTAAAATTGCTTCCCAAATTAATATGTGCATCAGATGACAAGGATAAGTATACTTCTAGATATGGTATTAAGTAATATTGGAGGTACAATTGACTATATAATAGGGGAATCATTAAAGCAAGGATCAGAGCAGCAATAGATTTGGGATTAAAACAAAAATGAAAGTGAGGAGTGTGCTGCCAAAAAGTTAAACTTGGAAAAGAAGAAACGTGCCCTGGAAGCATGCTGTGTTTTATACTGCAGAGCTTTATTAGAAGGAAATACTTCATTAATGAAGTCAGGGGCAGAGAAATGGTGAAACATGCCAAAGATGACTATAGTAGGCAATAATACCCAGAGAATAAGAGCAAAACCCTGCCTCATGGAAACCAATGAACTTTTGCCATTGACTGCATGGGATCAACATCTTCCAACAGAAGTCAGTGGGAAATAACTGGGAGAGATGTCCAGATTAGATGCACTGATGAGATTTACATTTGCTCTGAGAGGAGACAGAGCCTCCTTTAAAAAAAAAAAGTTGTCAAACACGACTCAGTGAATATAAATTAAGAAAGGAATTGCTGTCCATCTGCAGTTGCTAAGTCCCCATTCTGCCAACCTTACTCTGAACTAAAATCAATAGGACTATTCAAAGGGCAAGGTGCGGTCACCATAATGCAGTAGCTTGCTAAAATACATTAGAAACCGTTTCTGGGGGCCTGTTTAACTTGTGCAAGGATTGATGACAAAACTTAGTGAATAAAATGTCATTTTACATACATTTACTTGAAATCATTCTGGTTTTCAAGCTTCACTCATTATGTAGAGTTTTTATGATCCCCTTAGTGTATTACAAATATGACTGTAGCTTAGCTAGCGTAGGTACTCTTATTCAAACCTTCCATTTCTATACACTAAGAATAACTGCAAAACAAGTTATGTCCAAAATTCAAGAAACCTTATGAGGTCATATATATTTGGAGTGATGCCCAGCATATGTATTGCAAGCTTTCAGTATGTTGGAAGTGCTAATACATGTAAAATATATTCCATCAGATTCAGCCAAGACATGCCTATGAGTGCAGAATGATGCAAAAAGAAGTGTGTGCCAATTAAAGCTAGTAGCAAGTCACTTCAGTGTAGGCAGTGTGCTTTCTTCCAGGTGAAAACCCAGCTGAATGACATAGCTGCAAGTCATCTGCTCATTAGAAAGTATGGCAAGAGGAAACCTGGCTTGCGTTGTGTTTTATTGGCAAAATTTCTGCAGAAAGTGAATCAAAGTGGCATAGTCAAGCATTAATGGAAACCTTCTGAGTTTCCTTTGCTTTGGCTTCTGAAACAGTGCAGCCTTGAGCCGTGTCAAGGGAAGCATATCAGAAATGTCATTGTACATGACACGGGAGTGGATGTAATGCTGGGGTACAACCTTTCTGTGCCATCCAGCAAGACCATTTGAAGAAGCTGTTCCCATAGAAGCTGCAGTGCCACGTTCAGTGCTGTGTCCCCTGTGACCCTGGACACAAGCGTGGCTGGCAGATAAAGGATACGTGGGGTCAGAGAGTGGGAGAGAGGCTGCGGTACCATTGCTTGGAATTGCCCTAGCTATGGGAGAATCTTGGTGTGAGGCTCACGCTCAAGTTAGGTTAATGGGCAGGTATTTGAATTGCAAATATTTTCACTCTATTTTGGGAATTGAAACAGTAGTATATAGCTGTACCTGACTGCTTTAGTGATGGCTGTTGTCCTCTTCAGGTGGAGACAGCAAATACTTGTGAAGAAACTTCAATTATTCAGCTATCGGGAATCTGAAGAATTGTCCACAAAACTTACAAATAATGGGTTAGAGAAAGTCATAATCTGTTTAGAGAATATTTTTAAGCAGTGGAATTTTTTACCATGGTGTGTAGTCTCTCAGCCTTATATTATTCTTTTAACAGAGAATGCCACCTAGAAGCTTTTGTAGGTAAAAGGTGAGAGAGGAAATAACACTATCTACATTTTGCAAATAGAAAATTAAAGAATAGAGCTCAATGGCTAAATTTGCAAAGTTACTTAGTGAAAATCCCCTGGAGTCAGATGTCCAGATGCCCATAAAAATCTTGCCCTGAGTGACTTGCCTAAGGTCACAGGGGAAGCCTGTGGCAGAACAGGAATTTAAATCAGCTTTCCTGACTCTCTTAAACAACATCATATTTCCTCTGAATTAAGCCATACTTTTTCAGCTACAGATTGCTGAGCATTTCTGGTTTTATGAAGACCCCAATTCTACATTAAAATGCATGTCTCCTTCAGCTTCCTATACAGCAAAAACAAGGGGTTAGGGTGAACCTACTCATACCATCCAAATTCAGATGTTTAATTCAGTTGCCTGCAATAGGACCTCTGAGTCTGTATATAATCAGGAAATTATACTGTGAAGAGAGTTAAGTAGTGAGGGTGCTCTGAATTGCCCTCTCCAGGCTCCATTGACTATATTGGGTGTCCATACTACTGAAGTTGCCTAATGTTAAATAGTTGCCTAAAATGATGAGTCATTGGAAATGTGGGAGTTGTTATCGGGGTCTCGGAAGAAAAGTGAGGCAGAAGGGAAAAGAGATGAAGCCTTGAAGTGAAATAGGTTTTTACTCAGCATGTTTTGGAGGAGCTGCCTTATCTGCCACACTCACTATTTAAAAAGAAAAGAAAATCATGAATAACTTTTAAGAATGAAAAGAATTTTTTAATTCACTTTGTGACGTCAGGCTAAAAATCAATTAAAAGTAAGGGCCATGTTTATTAAGTAACTATTCTTTTAGCTTAATACTGATTAGAGAACAATTCATTTCAAGCAAAACATAATTACCATAGCAAATTATTGAATACAAATGATGTGAAAAAAAAAAGCTCAGGGAAACCCCTTTTAATACTACAAAATATTTATTCTAATATATAAATATATATGTTTATTACAGATGGATCATTTTAGGAGTTGAGCTCTATTCGCCACCTTTATGTATAGGTGTGCCATACCATGTACTGTACTTTAATTAGGGTAGGTGATTCAGTTAAGTGATCAGTCAGATAATTTATTTATAAAAGCTGTTATCCAAACTGTGAAAAAAGAAAGACATGGACAATTAAAGGTTTTTTTAGCTATTCCTTAAATGCTCTATTTTTGAATGAGGACTCTGCTGTTAAGGGAATAGTATAATTTCCTCTATTTTGTCATTAAAGGGGACATTTTACACATAGTCCTCAGTTCTTTGATAGTCTGATTCTAAGCTTATTGTTGTCAATGGATCAACATCTTTCACCAGTTTACTCAGACCATAATTGCAGCCAGTGTAAAGAATAAGGGAGGGGCCCTGACTGCTTATTGCGGGGCTGAGAAAGGGCAGGGCGCAGGCTTGTCCGTCAGAATTGCATGGTTCCGAAAAAAGCTCCTGACAGGCATTACTCACAGCAAATTCCTACAATGAAGTTTGCTTTTTATAAATCTAAGGTTTTATTATGGAAGAAATGGCCGTTGAAATTACAATTGATTAGAAAACTGATTCAGTAATTCATATTCCTGTTTGGATTAGTAAAATCTAGAAAAGTGACATAAAAATAAACCCTGATGATATTCTGAATAAAATGGACAAATGTAAATTCTTGGGGAGGCATTTGTTCAAGGCAGTATCATGAATTCACTGAAAAGCCACCTCTCTTCAGAGAGAGCTAATGTGCGTGTGTGTTAAACTGTCTGACTTTCCTCAAAGGTAAGCAAAATCACCGCATTGCCAGGTGGGCTGCTGCTTGCAGCCGGTTAGAAAAAGTACCCAGTTAGTCACATGTATAGAAACTCAGTGCTCCCTGGAGGTGGCTGTCAGTATTATAATTTAATCTCCCTGGGATCTGCCATGGGAAATAATAAGACATGAGGAGAATAGTTAATTCTGTGTAAAATGTCATGGAAAAACTGAACATCAGGCTCCAGATAAAAGTTACAAATTCACAAAGTGAAAGAAATGTCTGTACTCAGTGTGAACATAATATCCCAAACTTTTAATCCCTGTGCTTCCATTTCAGAGTTAAATAGCACTGGAATTCAGAATATCAATACCAAACTTACAGGCTGTTCCAATTTTTTAAGTCCTAAGTGTCCTAAAATGTTTTAATGTCTACAGAGAGGGGAAAAAAAAAAAAAGAAAAAGTGTGCTTGAATCATGACTTCCAGGAACTGTCTTGTAGTTCAGTGCTCCCCAAAGAGGAGGCAGTGGGAGGATGCAGAGGCACACCTATGTTACGGGCATATGCCAACACCTGGCAGTGTTCCCTGGGTAATGAAGAGGCTTCAGATCCCTCGCACCCAGGTAATATCATACTCGGGCAACAGCAGCTACTTCAGACAAAATGATGGCAACAGACACTCTATGTCTCTCTGAAGCAACGCTGTACACCCTTCATCTGCAGGCAGATTATTTTAAACACCAGCTCAGCTACACCTGTTCCCAACGCTTCCTCTCTGCCATGGGTAAATTTCCAAAAGTTTAAGACCCACTGTGGCTTGGAGTTTCCCTAGGGCACTGAGGCATTGCCTGCCATGCAGCTGCCCTGCTTTGGAATGGTGCAGTCATACTCTAAACTGACAGGTGTTGCAAACGTAAGTGAGCAAGGAGAAATAATAAAAAGGGATCTAAAGAGCTCAGAAATATATGCAGGAAGCAAAATGAGATTCAAACTGGAGAAGTGCAAGCTAATATATCTGGAGGAAATAATAAATTCAGTTCTGGCCAGCTCAATAGCAGAAATGTGAGAGGAATTCAGAGATGACCAACAAAAATGATTAAGAGGCAAGACAGAATAGCTTCTGCAGAAAGATGAATAGCGCCAAGTGGGAAGTCCTGCAACCCTTACTCAGCTAATGTTAGGGGATCACGGTATTCCAGAATCTATTCCTATTTGCAGCCCAGTAAATAATATAATTAGCGTTCAGATGACAGGCTAATGAGGACAACCCAAAGGGAAAGAAGGTTGAAAGGTAAGGACTGACCAAACTCAAGTGCAGGAAGCTGTAGGAAACACAGCATTTCCCATGGAGTAAGTCTGCATCAGCATCAGGACAGTCTTGAAAGAAAACCAGAACATTTTATCTCTAATTTCTTATTCCATAGGTGTTTGGGCTGCTTGTGTGTCTATTACATGGAATTTACGTTGTTTCTAATGGCTGGAGGAGATAAAGGATTGTAAGTACTCAGGTAGAATAATGTGAGGGAAGTGTGGGGTGAGGAAACAGAAGGTAGAACATTCTCTTGCACCTGTGATTAAAATGGCATATGTTTGTTTGACTTTGATTGTAAGGTATTGCTTGTATGTGAAATGGTCTAAAGAGAGTACTATGTTTATATTTGATCTCAGATTAAAATTTACATAAATTAATTCCAATTTCTCATATTAAAGTTAGACTATATTTATAAAATGTTTAATAAAAAGTAAACACAGTAAGCATTTCTATAATCTTGTATATTGAGTAATTCCCTATATTTTAAAATTGCATATGGACAGTAGGAAAGTTTCTCTGCCATGGTCATTGTGTAATTCAAGCCAAAAACTTGGTGAATTGAAAGGTAACATTTTTCCAGGACACCTGAGCCTTCCAAGGCATTTCATTTTGAAAATTCATTTGTAGCTGGTACTTTCAGTGTATTCTTCAGTATCAAGTGCATATATTTCAGAATTATATATATTTTTTTTTCAGTATGGTTATATACTTTGTTCTTGACATTTATTTTTGTCCCTTGTCATTAGAAAATCAGCAATTCAATATACTTTTCAACAATTTCTTTACTAAGCACATAGATACAACAGTAACAATTGCCGTCTTGTGTGTTGTGACCTATTTGAATCTGTTAGTGATTCCACTGTCCATACAGAATGTTTTAAATACAGGCAGCTAGATATAAATTATGCATTCCTGGGGGATGACTTTAGGTGACTGGGAAGCTGAACATCTGTTCTGTAGGTGAACAAAATGGCAGCTAATCTCATATTGTCAGAAAGGCAGTGTGTTTATTCCCATATTTTTTGTTTGATGCTTGGCTGTGTCTCAGTGTGGATGATGCAAATGGCACCTTTTGAGAAGTAAGTGCACACAAGTATTTGAAACACAGGCATGTCTGATGTAAAATCTTTTGCAACAAGTTGATGCTGTTGGGAAGTGCTCACTGGTAACCATATGTTGCAATTAAGATAAGCAATTACTGTATGTCATGCATGCTTCAAATTGAACAGGAAAAGCTTGTGTTTTTAAGGTAGAACTCCTCGGGAAAAGTACTATACCACTCACTCTGTCTGTACGCCAGCTATTAGAGGGCATTGTTGCTAATAAATACCAGCAGCGGCACTTTGCAGTAATACTTCTTTGTTTGTGAGAGATCACTGAGCCAAATAACAAAAAGTCATTGCATACCCTTGGGTTACAATTCCATGTCTCTGCAGGAATAACTTACCCCAGCAAGAATTGGAAGGGGCTGTGTTTGTGTTATTATTATTTCCGCTTCACAATTGTTGTTTTAATTGTGAGTGAGACCTCAGCCATTTGTTAACAATTTGTTTTTTTGTCAGAGGTGTGGCAGTGAATGTGAGTTGTTTTGGAAGAAAACAGTTGGAACAAATTACTTTGGTTGCTCTATAGAATTAATCAAGATGCCAATAAAAACAAGAGTCCAGATTCAGACTGTGTTCCTACAACAGTGGGAGGCAGGACCAGAGTGTCTTTGTGGAAGTTTTCTCCATGTTACTCTATGAAGTTGGTGAGAGCTGTGCATCTCATGCTGTTGCTCCACCAGCCTCCAGTAAAATGAGGCAAAGAAAAAAAAATATCGTTTACCTTTACATGAGTTTTAGGTTCCCTCTCTCGCTTTCCTGACAGCAGTGCACTTCTGATAGATAAAATGAAATGGTCTAGTGCAGAAGGAAGAAACTGTACACAAATGAAATGCAACTAAAAAGAAAATCAGTCTCAAGGGTGTGTGCACGTTTTTAGCCAGTCCTCACCTGGATCTCCCTTTCTTCTAATGCAGAAATGTAAATCAGCTTCCCGATAATGTTCTAAAGGCCTTGAGCAGCCACTTGCAGGTGAGAAAATATGGGGAAAGTAATATTCTGCTTGCTTTTAATAAGGAACATAGGATTTGGGATTGTAATGTGGGATGTTCTGTATTATAGAGAATATCTAGCAACCTTCCCAGTAGCATAATTTTTGCAACAATAGCGTCCAACAAACAGTAGAGACTCTATGAACAAATTATTTCTGCAAATATTGCAGTATGGCCAATACAGAGATTTAAGAATCACTACTTGGTTGAATGCCATTGGTCACAACTGACGGTGAAAGTGGCTATTCTTATTCTCCAACCATGTGCGCATCTACCTTGAGCTAAAGGAGAACTTCCCCTAGTTAATATGCAAAAGCCAGCACACCACTGGGTTGCCCATAATCTATCTCGTGCAAGGCCATGGGACTTGAAGAGGATCAATTCAGTACATACCAGCTACCTTCAAAGAGCTGACTGACCATATGGTGTAGTTTCAGCTACTAAATTACATTCAGAAGATGTATAGAAGGTGTTCTTATTTGTGTGTGTGTGCCGAAAGAGATGTACAAAATTACCTTAAATGGAATAGTAAATACTGATGAGACCTTGTGGTCCATGAGGAAGACTGTGAAACCTCATGTCTTTTTATTTTCATAAGTGGTGAATATTTCCCCCTGCAATAACTATTCTTTGCATTTGGTGTATGGTAAGTTTGGGACTTGTTTAATAAACAGCTCACAGAGCTGTTGAATTTTGTATTTTGCATTCATAGTATTTCTTCTTAATTTTGAGATAATCACCTTAGATATTCCAAAGGATTAGGGAGGAAACAATTGCTTTTCATACAATCAAATCCTTTGAATGGGTATTTTTACTGGAGGGGATTGTTTGGGGGCTGTAATCAGTCAGCAATGCCTGGATTTGTATTTTGATGAAAAGAAGTGGATTACAAAGCAGCTTGCCATTGCCTTGGAGAAGGCTGAGACCATCAGGGTGCTGGACAACTCAGAAAACATGGCTATTCCACCGAGACTCTGAAACAGGAGCTGAGCTATGCTGAAAATCTAGCTCCCTATGTAGATGCTATGAACTCCTAGAAATCAGTGCCAGAAAAGTCCCTTCTGGGGGACACATTCTAATCACAACACACTGAACGATGATCAGATAACATGCTTTTGAACTGTTATGTGGGGTCCTGTGCTACTGCATCTGATTTATTTTGAGGCTTCAGGTAAGCCAGTGCAGAACAGCTCAGAATGAGAAACTAAAAATGCTTGTACCGGGGATATCTCAAAAAATTTTTTTAGATAGTTACAGAAGAAATTCCTCTCCCACCCTCCTGAAATGTGATCATTACAATAACATATATTGCAAAAGAAAGCATCTGTATCAACACCTCCTAACATAAATGAACGGAAATACTGACTTTGCCTATTATTATTATAAAGGTTGTTAGTACCGCTAATAAAATGTTTCTTAAGCTCCACAGCTAGATGGGTTTCCTGTGGAATTGTCTAAACCCTTCCAATGCTAACTGTTTTCAATATTAAGAAAAGTATTTGCAGAACTGCTGTACCAGAATAAGGCCACCTTTCCCAGGAAATACAGCTCCAGTTACAGTTGTATTGAAAAAAGGCCAAAAAGGCCAGAGCAGAGCACTTTTAGACACATTTCCTTGTCATATGTGGAATGCTAAATTATTGCTGACGTGCAGCACTTGTGTTTAGAATTGAATTTGCAATGGGAAGCTTACTGCAGCAGGACCAAAAGGATGCCAGCAAAAGTGCATGAAGGCAGATGCCTACACACTTTTGCCACTCAAAATGTTTCTGCCCCACATATACAGAGCACTTCATTTGCTCTTGGGTTCTTGTCTCTTTTCCAAAGCCCACAGGCTGCCTCGCCCTTCATCTTCCTGAATTCTTTACCATTTTCTGGCAGCCATCTGCTGCGTCTCAGTCGGAAATGTCTGCTCCTCTGTCTTAATTTAAAAAAAAAAACACAACATTTTCTTCCAGTTCTTTTGGAGAGGAGTGCACATCATAGACTGTTGCTCACAGTAAGCTGTATCTTCGTCTCAATAGCTGTAACAGTGTGCACAGGGAGAAAACAGGCAGATGCAAGATCAGCTTGCAGAGTAGAAAGTGGATGAGCCTCCAAACAATCTTGTATTCAAACACAAATTGATTTCTGAACTTTCAGCTCAATTTTAATTTCCCTTGATGCCATATTTTAAAATAAATATGCAGGCTTTTTTCGTTAGTATTATCCAACTCTCTATTACTGCTGTTGCCATGATGTTCCAAGCAGCCATGGGGTGTGTATGTGAGAGGTCTCAGTATCTGCAGATTGGCTACAATAACAATCTCTCTGGTCCTTCAGTTTAAACAATTTAAAATGTCATGTCAGGAATGAAAAAATATTAATCACTGCACAGCTAAAAAGGGTTCCTAGGAAGAAGACTGCAGTTGTGGATTCAGAAGCCTGTTGAATGAGGTGGGAATGGTGCTGAGAAGGAGGTAACCTTTGCCTTGAAATCCCATGTCGAGTTAGCGTGATGTGAGATCCTGTAGTTTCTGAGTTCAGGTCCATGGAGCTCAACTTCCCTTTTGTTTCGAAGAGAAACACCATGTAACACGCAGGAGCACTGGTACATAAAGTGGTAATATTTGGATATTTTGGGATAACTTAAATATAAAACTAAGCAAAATAGTTTCTTTTCATTATGACATAAGTGGCAGTTTGTCTAAGCATCATTTAATGATTATAACAGCAGGGACCAACTTTTTTCTTTCATAATTAGCCCTATTAGAGTGAAGACATGCACATGGTTGACCTTGAAACAAGAATCAATGGGTTTTTTGCTTTTCTCAGCGTGTAAGTATTTAAGCATACGATGGGTACGTTTTCCCTTTTTCATTTTGCATCATTTAAAATACTGTTTGATCAACATCTAACATGAAGTAATATCTAAGAAAGGATTGAATGCAGATGTTTAATATAAGTTGCATGTTCTTTCACTGTTCTGATGTACCAAATTACCAAACCTTGTAACAGTGAACAAATGTTTATCCAAGTGTAATGCAGATTCATTATGGTGCTGTTAGATTATGTTCTGAGGTAATGATTACATGGTCCATTGAGACTTGGGTTCTATCCTTGATTTTTCAGCTGACCTGCTGGATGAATGTAGGCAAGTTATACCCTTACTCCCTGCCACTGATTTTCTTACCATGTTTATCGTGTCTTGTTTATGTAAACAGCAAGATGTTTACAAAGGAGTCATTTACTGTATTTAATAGGATTTAGCACAATATGATCTGGTCTTGTTTGAATCTGCTTGGCATTACAGTGACTCAAATAATTACTTATAATCATGGCTTTTAATTCACTGCAATCGCCAATGGCACATTTTCTTTAGGGAATCTGTACATTAATCCTCTCTCATACCGATATTGTAATGATATTAAAGTTGTAAGAGGTTGAACTGCAAAATTCAAATCTAGTTATTTAATCGCCTCAGAGAGCTTTGAGAACTATTTGGTTTAGGCCTTATTAAAAGTCAGAGGAATGGGAATATCAGTTTATGTAGTAACACTGGTCACCAGTAGCTCAGGTTGCACTTCAGTCCTCCCTTCAGTCTGAGGGCAGAATTTTTAAGAACTTGCCAGATATTGCCCACCCTTTAGTTTCCATTAGATTTGCATTTTGTTATGAAGATTATTTCCCTTTTCCCCTCCTGCTTGCAATGTCCAGTTGAAAATAGGAGAATATCAACTTCATGAGAAGCTTCAAGTTTGTACGATATAGCAATGTCTGTGCTAAAATTGCATTTAAAGGATGAAGCCAGGTGGAACACCACCAGTAAACAAGACAGGTGTAACACTGGAATAGGGAAATTTCTAAACAAACTTGGAAAAGAATGAAACAACTCCTTGTCTTAGTAACCTTGGAAAAGATAGCATTTTAGAAATACTTAGTCTCGTCATAAGGAGCATTTGCTTTTCTCTCTTCTCCTATGGAACATGGCAGCTACTAACTTTGATACAATGCCAACTGGAGGAAGAAATACTGTAGATTTCTTGAATACACTAAAAACCAACTGTTTTTCCCTTGTCCCTCAAAACCAGAATTGCTCATATTTTTGATACATACGTATCCAGTAGCAAATAATGTTTGAGTAATGACTTAGAGTGAAGAGATGAAGGAGTTATGGAGATGGTATTTGCAACCCTCTAGGAAGAGATTCTTTTTTCATGTGGATTTGTGTATGGTTTGTGCTACAGCTGCATTTCCACTTTTGCTCTTGATGTAACGTATTTCATAATCAGCATAATTTACAGTCAGAGTTATTTCTTCTTAAGACAGTGGGTGAGGAATCTAAAAAAATATTCAGAGACTACCTGTAGCATGGCTCTGGGGTTAAGAAAAGAATTGCTACTAGTGGTAGTGCCTGAATGGTCTGTAAGATCCCTGAACTACAATAAACTAGGGAGAAAACTTTTGAAAGTGTGTGCTTTTGATTAACTTCTGTAAAATGGAATAGAGTTTGGGCTTTACCATTATTAGGAAATGGCTATAATACTGAAAACTATAAAGATCCTACATACATTTTAGCACTCTGTATGTATATGAGAAGTCCCATGATTACCATCATACTAAATTATTAATTTAACTACTGCCAGTTGACATGATAAATATGACATTTCTATAGAATATTTCAAGCGTATTTCTAAGAGAGGATACATTTCAGAAGAATATTTGGCTCTTGTTAAAATATTTAACTGGAGTGACTTTTAGAACCAAAGGAGTTGATGTCTGTTCCTTAGTTTGTGCATCTGTGTTTGTGTGTACGCAACTGCAGTGAAGGCAGGTTTTACAAAAGGAAGGTACAGAGATTAAAAACTGATTAGTTTTAAGAATCCTCCCCAGTATCACGCACATCGGTACATGCATATTCTACAGAACATGTACTTCTTGCAAAACCTGCCAGGCACAGAATGAAATCCCTCTTATGAGGACAGCTGGAGAGTTACGCAACTTCAGGAGGATTATGCAGATGTGTATATGCCGTGAAGTTGTCTGATGGATTACGAGCCTGTGTAGGTTTCATTTGTAAAGAAAAACAACTTAATTCTTTTCTGTAGTGAATGGAATGTTTCCAGAGAGGGCCAGAAGCCTGGATTCTACAGAACTGATAGAGTCTGACTGATGCATAGGCCTATTTTGGTGTCTTCAGTCTGACAGCAATGAGAGACTGACCATGTTTAGGCAGGAGATGTGTTATTCTGTACTCTATTTAATGGAAGTTGTGTTCTCAGTCTCTGCAGAACTTGCCCAAAGCTCAGTGTAGAGAGATTATTTGCAATTTAGTCCTGTTTAAATCCTTTTGTAATATGCCATCTAATGATGATGGATATTTTACACAGTTTTATTAAACTGTAAAACATAAAGTAGACATGTTCTATCAAGAATTGCATCGGTTGTAATTAAGAGGCAGATGTCATCTTACCTACTGTTTCACTGGAAGAGTTTGATCATCTTTGTACTCGGGCACTGCCCTAGCAGAACTGTGTGCAACAATCTTCAACATTTGTAAACAGGAATGCTGGAAGCAAATATGCAAAGTGAAAGGCGCAGCTATTTCTGGTGGCTGATGGCTCTGTCCACTCAACCAAAACATGCCTTCTAGCTGGAGGAAGCTGGAAGGAGTCCTGCAGGTCTGCCGTGCTTTGGAGAAATGAACAGGCCTTGCACCCGTGAACACAGACAGATCAAAAATTAGAGTTGTTCCTGCTTTTAAAGAATTCATCTTTGACATAGACAAGATAAACGGACTGCTTTTGAAGTTCAGTAATTCATGTATAGCACTGCCTAAAGAAGACAGAACCCAGAAGTTATTATAGGTGGAAAAGGTTGTCAGGGAATGCAAAGTATATGCACTTTGATCATTGATACAGTATCCCTTATGTAGTATCACATCATTACTGTGAGCATGAAAACAGATCGATAAAATACTGCACTGCAGTTGGTTAACTATTTTGAAACTCAAGCAGCCCCAAACCCCCTAAATTACCACACGATGGCTGAGGAAATAAACTGTAGGGTATCACATTTAGTAGACATACTTCATGTTTTCCACCTGCTTCTGTGTTTGGGGTTTCTTTGCTGTCTGACTATGAAATGCACTTTAAATAATTGTCAAAAGCTACATGTTAGAGGCTGGGACACTATAAGCACAGCAGGCTGAAATAATTCAAAACCACGTTGCCAGTAGGTGATTCTGATTGTATTAACATCCATTTCACATAAGGGTCACAGCTCTGAGTTCAGTGAATTTACTCTTGATTTATATGTCTATAAAGGACAGGAACAATCATAAGATACTCCCTGTGATACTCTGAAATCAATACAAAGAACCAAAGAACAAGGAAGGCTGCTAACAAGCTTTCAGGTCATGGACTGAGCGCTGCAGTCTACTTGTCAGCCATTGGTTGAAAGTGGAGCAAAAACCAGCTATAAATTAACTAAACATTAGATATCTGTTTGAAAGTGATTTTATTACATTTGTGAAATGAAGAAGGTCATTAGAACATCCAGATTTTCCCTTTGTTCCCTTGGGGCACTGAAATGCCTAACGCGTGATTTGCATTTGCTGCACCAAGCCAGCTTTCTACAGCTTTGAATTTTCAGGTGAAATTTGTTTCTTCTTATTATGCTTTCTGAATGTGTTGCCTTAAATTTCCATTTCTGTGAACTTGCTTTATTATTTCCACTAAACTGGACTTCCTTAAGCTGCAACAATTTTTTGTATAACCCAGGTTTCATTAGTTTATAAGGCAAACATACAGTGTTCCTACCCAAGTTAGAGCTATTCATATTACGGACTAGACCCTAATATGTCATTTGAAGAATAAGCTGAAGAACAGCCAGAAACATTGGGTTGTTTTACTGCATGTGTTTCAATAATAGCCCTGGGCTTACTAGAGATTTCCTATGCTGTTTTCCTTTGATGCTAGTGTGACACAATTTATAGCGCACTCTAAGAGTGCCAGCTCACACTCAAGTAAGTTCTGTTCTGGGGTTAAAAAGAAGGCAGGGATGGGACTCAATTTCTGCGCTACAAAGGTGAATAGGAATTATTCTAGCCCTAATCCTTGTCTTGAGTTTTTCTTAGTGACAAATGATGCAAGAGCCTTGCTTTCAAATATTCCTAAAGAATCCCTGCCCTCATTCCTTCATCTGAATGAGTAAAGGATTAGGTAGAGCTTCCATGGGCAATGCTGCTTAATTTGGCAGGTTTGGAGACTGGAGCTAAAGGAAGTGCACAATCCACAAGTTCAACAAAAATCTTCTTTTGTAAGGTGGAAAATGCACATTCCCAAAAGTTTTGCATCTCCCAACTGCCTGAGAAGTGTTTTCCTTTATCTTTTAGGCACTGTGATTGTGACCTTCCCCCTGAGTTGGCAGTTCTCACTGAGTCAAATTCCATGAACCTTCTGAGCTTGTTTGACTTGAGGCTGCAGATATTCCGTATTGGACAGGATCCCAGTAATTTGCTGTGCTTTTCCTTCTGTGTTACTTATATACTTTAACGGCAGCTACAGAAATTATATCATTTCTGTGACTGATGAAAAACCTCTTAAAATATAGGATCCTGGATAGCAGTAAATTTTCCTTAACCTAATTTGTAAGGACTTTTCTGATCAAGTGCGGTGCTAGCATGTGAACTCAGTATTTCTGCCACTGCTCAAAGCTTAAACTCTTCTCTAAAGATGCAATTATTTACAGTTTTCTCCCTTCCAGCTTTATGGCTCCCAGAAAGCATGATTAAGGAAAAAAAAAATATGCTAAGCTGCAAATGCATGGCATCTCTTGAGGTGGTAGTGTAGGCGGTGAGAAGGGAGACGGGAAGTAGCTTGAGACTTCTGTTGTTAAAGGAAGTAATTATTCAGATAAATTGTTTGTAACTGTAAAGAATAAATACTATTTGAAAAGTGTGTCTACCAGTAATAGGATTGCAGGGATGACTTTTTGAAAGATTATACCACCTGTTAGGATTTTGGAATGGAAATCCTTATTTTTCTACTTGTTTCACTGAACTGCTGCGTTGAACTTTGTACTTAGGCAGGTCACTTTCTTCACTGTCTTACTAACTCAATAGACCTCAGTCTCCACTGGGCCTTCTAGGCATTACTTCAATACAAATATACAAATAATGATTCTGAGGCTGGAAAATCTCCTGGTCTATTTTAAATGGGTATTTGTTTTTAGTGAAGATATAAATTACTAAGATGTCCTATTATCAGAGCTGCAGCTGTGAAACAGGCAACTGGAAAGTAGAATTTGTTTTATTTGAAGAGAGAACTTAATCTGAAGATCTTGATTAGGCTTAATTTTAAAAACTTAGAACTGTTTCTTAACTCTTCTGTTTTGGGGAAAATCCTGCTTCTTGTGTGTACTCAATTAGATTTATAAATAAATATTTCAGAGGCATTTTCTAGTAGTTGTAAAGAATACTTTTGCTTTGTTTCTTAATATATACTCTTTATGTGTATCCTTGCTCACTAAAACAATGCCTAGACTGAACAACCGATTAATGTTGTCAGCAGTGGGTCAATCAGTAAAAATGAATGGTTTCTCTGGAGGGTGAAGACATCTGCATGGCTGAAATGCTTCTGAGACGATTTCTTTCTAGCAGAACAATTTGTAAGTATGGCTGGTTGAAACTGCTCCATCAAAATTGTTTCTCAACAATAAATTAGTATGTAGACTAGAAACATGTTTTTCCTCCAGAAATGTTTCTTCTGGAAGATGTTGATTCTTCTCTTTTTAAAAAGTCACGGTGCACAAAGCCAAAATATTTCGGCAAAACTTCCTAAATGTTTTTCAGGGAAGATTATGTATAGCTAGATTTGCATGGGGAAGAAAAACCCCAAGCCCTTGATCGGGGCCTAGTTGCCCTAAGCTTCCTTTATAGGTAAAGCTGACAGTGAAACTGATGCCCCGGAGGGAGACAGGTCTTAGGGCCATCTAATTTTGTTCTGTCTCCCAGATCTTGCACAAATCTGAACTTGGTGACTCGCCCAAATCTGTGGCATAAGACGACATTAACTGAGGTCTGTCTTTCTGTAAGGACTGAAGCATGTTGATAGGCAGGATAGGAATGCTTTATTGTCACTGCCTGTGCATTTGACGTTTCTGAGATTTCAGACCTAGAAGATGTAGTTTGGAACCAGACTGATGTGAACAATATGAAGAAGGGTAGAACGGTATTGAAAAAGTGTTTGGTTCGTTCGGTGACTCTATTGTCTCCCCTCAAAATAGATATCTCATAAACTGGAAAGGAACTGGTTAGTAACAAATGAGAATTCTTCAAGAGGGAAATCAAATATCCCAGTACTAATTAGTTGAAATTAAGATCATTCAAATATTTATATAGGGAAGGCAAGTATTCTGGGAACATGCTGGGATAAATCACGTGGCTGGAATATTAATAGCGAGGCAATAAATCTGCACAGAAAGAATCAAGGTGAAAACGTAGGGGAGGGATTGTACTATTTATCAAAAGACAATTACACTAGCAGTTAAATACAGATGGTTAGTGAAAGAAGTGGTAACAATGAAGTTGTATGTGTTATGCTGACAGAGAAAATGTAAAGGGGAATTAAGATGGAACATTTACTGTGGGCCACAAAATCAGGACAAAGTGGCTGAACGAAATACAGAAAAAGGTGGAGGAAACTTGGATCCATCCCCCTAGTTCTGTTACTTCCTTCCCTGAGTGCAAACTCGCGTGTGCGTACAGTTCAGCTGCAAGCCTGTGGTGAGGCAGGAGCTTTGGGCCATGTGCAGAAGGAATTTGAACCTGTGCTATCAATGAGCATAGACCCGAGAGGGCATCCACAGCTGGTCCCTATGTGGCCAGCATCTGGCAGATGAATCTCTTGGCCTGTGCGAATTGCAGGCAGCCTAACCGTTTTACTGCCCCAGGCTGCAGGTGTCCTGCATGGGTAGCACTGACACACGGAGCAAGGTTGGGAAGAATGCCTGCTGCTCCGTTCCGTCTTGGAAGGCTGTACACTTGAATCTTAGATAGCTGAAGTGAGAGTTAAGTCCCGTAGTCCAACAGTGACAGGCTGCAAAACTACTGTCTAACTGCTTAAGTTTTTGTCAATAAAGGTCCTTAAGCCCCTGAAGTTCTGGGGTACGTCCTGTGCTGCTCCTGTCTTGGCAGAATCACTCAAGTCTTCTGAGGACCTGCCTGCCTGGGCAGTCTGAGCATGTCCAGTAAGGGCCGAGGAATTGGTTCTCAGAAATCTCAGGATGAGCAGGCAGGGGAGATGCCCCCCTTTTTTACAGTCAGTCAGTAGCTCTCCTGCTGTAGGCTGGATTTTATTAGTTATCAATTGAAGATGTACATATTTTTTGTAATATTACCTCATTTCTTACTCCAGGAATCAAAGTGACTAGCCTAGGTATTACTGCTTGAATTTAGTTTCTTGTCTCTTTATTTTTCTTAGAATATTTCTTTGGCACTTTCTTTCTTAAAAAAAAGAGTGGAAGTGAAATTATTAAAAAGAGCTTGATATTTTGGTAATTTATTAATTGTTACATTGGTCTGTTTTTTGTGTCATGGATTGTTTCATTACTGTGCTCAGGTAAAGGGGGGAAACGGCAGGACTGTTTCAGTTTTAGTTACTGCTCTTTAGCATACACTGCTTCAAAATCAGCATTAAAACATGCATTTTTTTTCTAGGTAATAATACTGCCACGTAATAGGAAAAGGGTTCAAACAATACAGAGCCTGGAAATGTCAAGTGTGGAAGAAATGAACTGGCACGCTATTTTAATTTTTCTTCTTTTTTATTAAGCTTTATAATGTTGCATAGCCACAAAGTATGCATACCAGTTAAGGGTGAAAGCGAAGACAATGATCCACATAAGAAACATAAAGCAGGCAACGTACAGTCCTTTTGCAGAAAGGTATCGCATTCCCCTTAAGGAGGTCAGAAATGAGAACTCTCCTTTCTGGGTAGCCTCTCACGTAAGAGCTTGGACCACTTTGGATCATGAGGGCTGTAAGCAGACTGTAAGTTACCTGCTCAGGTGATGGCGTGCGCTTTGGAGAAGGCACAGTGCTGCAGTCCAGCATCTCCCCTCACAGCCCAACGAACATAGGGAAAAGATTGATTTTCCCTTGAAAACAGCAAGAGATCTTAGAAATCTCAGATACAAGGTTTCTTGTTGCAATGTGCAGTTATATGTGTTTTGAACACTTTCATAGCAGTAGCTGGTGATTTAAGCTTAGGATGTTTTCATTTTACTAAGCAAAATTAAATGTTGAGAGAACATCTCCACAGGGAAGGTCTGACTGCAGTTTATACAGATGTACTCTAGCTAGAACAGGAACTGACAGCACAAACTTGGTGCGGACAAGAAGATCTGTAAATCCAAGTAAATACTCAGACAGTCTGTGCTGAATTCCGTATTGGTTCAGTTACAGTGCTCTTTGTAGCTCAGCTAGCTTGTTTAAAGCTACTTGGGTATTTCAGCATAAGCTGCTAGAACACCTTTCCTTCAGACTGGGTATTCGTTCAGGACACAGAGCATTATTTTCTCCTTTCTGTATGCCTCTCTCCAGCAAAGGCAAACATCTGTGTGATTGTAGTCATGTTTGGCAGCAGCATAGGCATACGCTCAGATCAAACTATCGGAGTACAGTTGCAGTATCTAGTCCTCCTCCCTTCATTCCAGTAAAATAAACGTGATGTGACTTCATTCACACCAATTAATTTAGAGGTTTGTGGACTATGAGTAATGGAGCAGTACATGCAATTCACGTTGGCTTTTTCTAGTTCATTCTAAAAAAAGTTTGAAGCATCCTGCTGGAGACAGCCATGGCAAGGCCCTACCATGGAAACCCAGGCAGCGACCTCAGCTGCCCGTGTCAAGAATCCTGGGCAAATAGTTTAGGAAATGGGGAAGAACTAGTTTTGAGGAGGGTATTCCCCTGAATTTCTCTGCTATAGTGGTATAAGAGCAGGGATGTAAGAACTTCCCTTATTAAGTTTTACTCATTCAGGCTCTGTGGTAGTTGGCATGCTTTGGACCACCTCTTCAGGGTCAAAAATGGATCCATTTTTTCCCTGGAAGGATAATGAGCCCATTGCTGCGCCATGTGGCACATCCTCGGTTCGTCTAAATTCTCATCGTGAATCTATTGCAGAAAATCTTGGCTCTGTTCAAGTCAATGGCAAAACTCTCACTGACTTCAGTGGGGGATCAGGATTTATTCCAGCGAGTTCAGTGGAAGCACAGTTTTTACCAACTGCAGATCTGGCTTCATTGTTTGACACTTGCTCTCAGTTTGGTTTTGTTTAAAATTTTAAAAAAGGTTGTAAACTCGCCTCCCCAGCCCCTGGAGCCCATGGAGCTTTTGGGTCTCGGCCCCATGTGGTACGATGATAACGTGCACATAGAACTTGGTTTCTGTACAGAAATAAACTTCTACATGAAGGCAGTTACTGATTCTTTTTGTTTATATCATTACTCTGCAGTACAGCTGTTATCCATATTAAAGCATATTTTCTAACCTCCAATTTTTTCAAGAATAAAAATCCATCTTAATTAGTAGAACTATTGGCTGGATTGTTTTATATTTCTATAATATACTCTCCTTATTTTTTTCTGGATGCATCATATGCAAATAAGAACTTTGATTTCAAATATAGGGCCAAGCCCTCTCCCTTTCAAGTTTATGAACAGAAGTTATTTCAATTTGAGCAGGATGGGACGGATGGAGCATAAAAAAGCCACATCATCAGCTTAAAATACCAGTCCAATAAAAATGAAGTTGGAACTTTACCAGCTGTGTACTGATGAAAGTATATGAGATTTTAAGTAAGAGAAGCTGCTCAATATGGACTCACAAACACAACAAAACAAAAAATGAGCCAAGGGAAAAACAAACTGAAAGGAAGAACTGGGAAGAAGCCTGGTGCAGACAGCAATCCCAAGCGGAGGTCATTTGAAAAGATAAGTGAAGGGATGTTTGAATGTAATGTACACATTGATCTACTCCATTATTCAGAATAAACTTTCCCTTTTTATCCTTAACCTAAAAAATGGGAAAACCAAACCAGAACAACAAACCAAGCAAGCAGAAAATCATGTACTACCGTAATTGATCAGGCCTGGGGTCCATAAAACCTAGTCACTGGCACTGAGCAGTACTAGCTAGCTGTTATTTTTCTTCTATACCCTTCACTTGTGTCCATAATATAGGGGTGGAAGGTAATAATTGGACCCTTAGTCATACAGGAGCAAGAATAGTCAAGGATACCCAGGAAAATTCCTTGGCAGAAGACCAGCTTCCTGCAGGAAGCCACTGCATGCAAAGTTCCAGAGGGGTGTAATACATGCAGATACAGCGCGAATCAGTCTGCGGTAGGTGAGGCCGTGGCCTGGTGAGGACAGCGAGAGCACGGGAAGGGCTATCAGGATTCTGCAAGGTTACAGAGTGAAGTGGTGAAAACAGCAAATGATCCCGATAATGCAACAGCTGAGTAAATATATAATATATACAATATCTGTAAGGAATAAGCAGTATGGCATTTATCCTGGCCATATGGAAACAAATATAACTTGTTTTTTTCCATAAAGGCCACTCTCGATTATTTAATTATTTTAAAAAATCTTCTTCTATATCTTATTTATAGTATTCCTGAATGCTTTCAGGGTCTATATCTCCATTTGCAGATATTTAATGTAAGATGGCTTTGCAGCAAGTAATTTCAGTATTAGCAAATAGTCCAAACAATTTTTCCCATGAAATGGCTGCTTAGAGTGATTTATTCGATCAGATGAAGATCTCCGATTGTGGTTTGCCTATGGTGGTGGCACTTTTTCCATTTGGGTCCTTGCTTTCAGCGGGAACCCAAGACTCCCAACAAAACTCATGCCGAGGTGCCTGAAGTTTGCCTCCTCTGGCTCCGGTTGTCTTTGACCAC
>NW_008824658.1:2614864-2630938 GCF_000699105.1 Pygoscelis adeliae
TTCCGGTGAAGGAAGAAAGCATGGGCCCGCGCGCCGGCCGCCCCCCCCTCCTGCCCCGGCCATCGCCGCCGTCCAAAACTCCCGGGGCTCCCGCTGACACCGCTGCCGATCGCTGCCCGTGGCGTCCCCATCACCAGTCGACTCATCCCCGCCGCGCCGGGGGTAGTTTGAGGGACGTGCCTTTCCCTTGCAGGCTTGCTACCTGCGCACCAAGCCCGTACCCCTGCCCCTCCGAGCAGTCCCGATGTGGATCAGCGTCCTCTTATCATCGCTTGCCACGCGGGTAGCCCCAAAGTCCCTGAGGCGACCGGGGCACCGGCCGGGTGGGCAGGGGTGCGGGGGCCCCGCCGGGTGGGCAAAGGGTGGCGGGGCCCCCCCGGCCGGGGGGGGGCGGGAGTGCGGGGTCCCTGCTGGGTGGGGAGGCTCACGCTGCCGTCTGGTGTTTTGGGGAGCAAAGGGCAAGTTTGAATGAACTCTGCACACTTCATGCCGGTGAATGAAGTGCCTGCACAGAGTGCAGTGTCCATCTGCCTTATGTAAGTGTCTGCCGTGCTAATGAATAGTGGAATAAAAATCCCGCGGCATCAGGATATGTTTAGTTCTAGTATCTCTCTCCTCTCTTGCTTTCTCCCTGTAAAGATCCAATTCTGAGGAATATAGAGGAGTACAGCCTTGTCATCCCCACCAGCACCGATGCAGAGGGCAGGTTCCTATCCCACTTGGTGTCTGGACCGCCAAAAGCACGCTTCAGGAGAGCTGCGGAGGACTTGCAACGTGAAGCAGCAAATGAGCAAATATTTTACAATGTCACTGTTTTTGGAAGAGAGTTTCACTTCAGGTTGCGGCCAAACTCCAGGCTCGTGGCCCCTGGAGCAACAGTTGAATGGCAGGAGGACTCTGACGAGACTCACGTTGAACCTCTCTATGGGAATTGCCTCTATGTTGGGGATATCACTGATTTGCCAAATGCTTCAGTCGCTATCAGCAATTGCGATGGGCTGGTAAGTAACTTTTGTTATTATATCAAAGATAATTACATTAATTTCCTACAGTCTTTAAATATAAAATGTGTGGACTGTCAGAAACTCACACCTCATATGGTAACTGTGAATGCAAATTAACTAATGTTCCCTTGTGTGGGAATAGCTGCGCTGCACCAGGCACTTCCTTACAGGCAGTGGCACTAGAAGTTTGAGCACATGCTCTGTGGTAGCTACTCTGGAACAGAGCAGCTGAAGCCAGGATTTATGTTGATTTGTGGTAAAGTTACTTGAGGTGTCTGATGCTTTGAAACAGAGGATGAAATGGCATGTTCTCGGCATCCTCTTCCACTTTCTACTTCCAGTCTGCAAAGGGAAATTTTAGAGGAGTTAATCCCGAATGACGGGCTGGACTGCCCTGGAAACAAATGTGATAGGTAAAATATGGTTTTGCCCTGGAAAATTTTAATTTATTCAGAGTCTGTTTTCATGGATCTTTCAGTCGGTGAGGTTCATTGCCTAATCAAGTGATTGATGGAAAGTCGCAAAAGAGTTTGAGTTTTACAAGCAGAACAGCTCCCTGTGATACATTTTGCAAGGCCGTGAGTTTTAAAACTTGCTGCAGCTTTCTGTTCTGGAGTGCATGTTCAGCAGTCAAATTATAACTGTTTGTCCCTGACATCCTAAACTGTCATACTACCATTTGAACAGTAGTTACTGCACAGCAATTTGTTTAGTGAGAAAAGGGCTATATTTTTGATAATGAACAGTTTATCCAGCCAATATTTTCTTGCTATACCCTTTAGAATTCATAGTTTTGAGATTACTTAATTTTAATGCATTCTGTTCTCTGCATAAAAAGCCAGGGTGAGTCAGTTGTATTTCTATTTATTTAATCATAGAAAGTTGTTCATTTGCTGTGCCAAGAAGATAACATGTATGGAAATAGTATGTTGGCTATCTGAGAATGGAAGGGAATCAAATATTTTTCCCCTTACTCTTTCCTTTCCTGTGGTTTCTCCTAGCCACATGCACTCCTGATTTGAGAAGCAGGTTTTAATGCTGCAATTGTTTGATGTGGGCAGTTGTCTGAGGGCAAGAGGAACACCAGGACTGAGCAAGAAGAACAATTCAGAAAGCAGAATATGAGCCTGCAGGCCTCCTCTGGTGGGGAAGCAGAAGTACTTTGCTCTCTCCATACCTAGCACAGATTATTTCGTGTAAGGCAAAATTTACTTGCTCTGGGCATTGCAGAACTGGGGTGGAGCCAAAGCTCTTCTTCCTTGTTCATCTGTGCTGAAAGGTGGAGGAAGATCCTGTTGACGGCTGCTGCTTGCCTTGTGCCGGCTCTTCTCATTGGCACAGGTGTTGACTGTAAGGGTGGTGGGGGAGCTTGTTCCTTCTTCCTCCCAGTGTTAGCCAGAGTGTGGACTCCTTATATTTGGAGAAGAGAGTTATTATAAAATATAACAGGAGTTAAAGCCAAAGTATGGATAAGACTCTAAAGGCCTAAGGCCTCATGTTGCATGTGTAAATGACAAAATGTTTATAAAATGCTGCTCTTTTCTCATTTGTAAGTAACTTCTCAAGTGCAAAGGAATGAAGCCAGGCCTCAATTCAATGGCACTCATAAACAGCTAGAATCCAGAAAGCTACCAAAAGTATTTTAGCTTTCAACCTGTATCCATACTTGTGTGCCTGCCTCTTTCCAGCATTCTTGTTTTCATTAGAAGAAGCAGGAGAGTTGGTCTAGTGTGGGAGCTGCCATATTCTAATCTGGATGTCATGCCGGTTCTTGCATGGCACTACAACTTCTGTGATTCTGCTAATACATTTGGAAATGGCTTACTGTTTCCTCCAGCGCGTGTCTACATTGTAAATGTTGCTGGGCAGAGACCATGTTCGTTTTTGCCCAGGTCACTGAAGCCTTCCCGCAGGAAGCATTACCTCAATACTTTTAAGCATCTGGCCGTAATGATTTCCCTGAGATTGTGCAGTAAATCTGTTGTGGAACAACGAATTGAACTCCAATCCCTTGGGTACTATGTTCCATCTCTACCCATTCCCTCCATCTCAGTTTCTTTCTTTCTTGTGGGGCGAGAGTTTAAGAGATATCAATAGAATTACACAAACTCCAAGAAATGATACTAGTGGTTCCCCAAAAGCCACTGGTCCATGGACAACAATAATGAGCAACTAACCCACTGAAGTTAATACTGCACTTAACTGTCTCTCGGTTTACCTTTTTATTTCCTGTGTTTGCAAGGAGTATTGAAGAGTCTCTGGAGCAGTGTACTGTGGAGCAGTGTATTGCTAGCAAAACTTTTTTAGAGACCACTGGGCTGTGTGTTATTCTCAGGTTTATTGGTATTTCAGATGTGAATGAAGACATGGACAAGGCTATTTTCAACTGGTTTTCTATGTCCATTTTTTTCTTCACACCTAGTTTACTTCAGTGGAGAAATTCTGTAGTACCATGGATTTTCTTTCAGTTGCCTAACAATATACATGCCGTGGCCAGTGTTCCTAACATACCCCAAGTATTTCCACCTCCTTTTCTAGATTACTCTGGAGATAGGGATGGTGGAGCGCTCTGACAACTGAGTTGTCAACGGACAAGTGTTAGAGTTGTTTGTTATAAACTTGCTTCATTTAATTCCTAGTATTTTCTTGAAGTGCTTGCTTTTGAAGGTGGTTTGACATCTGTCTATGCTTCTGGTGGGCTTCCAGCTTTTGCATCCAGACATTAGGGCTGAAATAATATTTGAAGTTTCATAGTTTGATCTTTACATTGCAAACTTTTGTTGGCTGAATCTGGTTCAAGTCAGTGAATACATCTGCCACCTTGCCAACTTCTGATGTTATTTCCTCTGAACATCCCCTTTGGTTTGCACTTTACTGCTAACTGTGTCTTATTTTCCAATTATTGTCTGAGACGAGTCTGTCTGGTGGTGTTGGTATTGCCAAAATGAGAAGTTGTTGGAATGGATTTACATGAAAATAGTAGATCTGTGAACAGATTTTTGAACTGTACTATAAATGATGAAGGTTTTTAATCTGCGATAATTCTAAAAAATGAAAAGGTACAGTGAATGCATATACAGAATTATCTGCTGCCCTGACTGAGGAGATACGCAGTTAGTTTGGGTCCTCTCAGTTTTCTGTAACAGAATTCAATGACAACTTTAGTTTTATTGACCTAAAAATCAAATCGGAGACAGATGAAGAGAATTTCTGAAGTATGCAAGCTAGGTGTGTTTTCAGAGCTGAAGTGGGTCTTTACGAATCATTGGAAAGTTAAAGCTGATCAACAGCTTTCTTAACAGCTTTCTGAATTATGGATATGATTTTTACCATATTAAAAAGTTTTGTGAAAGCTTTCCCACCTAAGATAAAAACACTCTGGACAACTTGGTATCATCTTGGTTGGCATGATAACATTCAAACTAATTTTCCACTGTGTGGGCAGAACCAACATGGTCAGCTGTCCGTGGCCTGCAGACTGTTGTGGAAGATACTGCACTTTGAGTACATTCTTGGTCCTTGGCTAGATCCTTACTTGTGGATGCAGTTGGAGGATGAGGGAACTGGCTGTCTTCTCCAAGGGTTAGTTGTGAAGGAGAAATGCTTGGAGGCTGTAAAAATGCCATAAAAAAAAAAAAAAAAGAGTTAGAATTATGGCAGTCTTTCTATATTACTGCCTTAAGTATGGGAACTCCCTTTCTTCACCCCAGCAGATGAACCTGCCGTTGTAGAAGAACTCTTTATGCATCTGGATTTCTTATTTTGATAAGTATTTCTGCAATGCTTGAGGCTGATGTGCCAAAAATGTCTTCTTCAGGTTGACAGGATGGCAATGTTTGGTTGTGGAACTTTAGAGACATAAACTCTCTCCCAGTCTCCTCATAACATTGTAGTCTGTGGGCTAGGATGTGTGCTTAAACACAAGCAGATACAGGAGGAACACAATACAAACACCACATCTGGTATAGATAATGAGCACATGATTAAATTAGGCTGCAGTGCAGAGTTAGACTTACTGACGGGATCCTAAAAGGCTGAGGATCACAGCTTCAGGTTGAATAATCAATATGATCTAGCACCCACTGAAGCGAATAGAGGAACATCAGTTTCAATAACACAACATGATGTCTTAGCTCTGCTTCGTTAGTATAATCCTCTTCCTTTTTTAAAAGTTAAAATATCAGCTGTCAAAAAATTTAACTATATTGTCATTAAAATGGAAAGTTACTAGAAGTGGACATACAGAAAGTAAGCTATTCAGGACATTCATGGTTGTATGTTTTCTTATGGATCTGTAAGCATTACATGTCTTGGGGTACCAAGCCATAGTCACCTTACTAGTATAATGGACATAAGTGTTTCTTCTTATGTGATGAAGTAGGCAGGGTTTGCTCTACAACTTTCAGTCTTCACCGTGTGCTGTAATAACCCTCGCAAACCATTTGAGAGAAGCCTTTTGGCTGGCTGCTTGCCTGGATGCTATTTCTTCTAGAAATGCTTGGGAAGCCAGCAATGCTTTTTAGACTCATGCCCAATACTAATAGTAACTGTAGTACTGGGCTGACCTGGGTGGGTTTGTGGTGATACATTCACTTTACTAGCTAGTCATGAATCTTCAGGAATTGACTGGTGCTTTGACTACTGTTAATGTAAGTGCACGTCTGTCAGTTGTCTCAAGACTTTGTTATATATTACTTGTATTATTACTTTTTTCCTCACTGTTTTAAAATCAGATAATGGAATATTTTTTTTTTCTGCAGTCTTTATTTTACAGGGAAGTATTCATATAATCTAATTTTAGGCACATCATGTAAATTGTAAATGTAGGAACCCAGGTTCCAGATTCGGTCAATAGTGTTTCCTGAGAGCAATTCCAACCACCTGGCATGTGAAATGCCCACCTTTCGCCTTCCTGGATGAATATCCCCCCTCTCCCTCCTGCCACGTTCCCTGCATTCCTGAAGACGTTTAAACACCTTGTGAAATCTATCCTTGTTTAGTATAATCCTGCTTCACTTTGAGCTTGAGCTTGAGCTCTTTGAAGTCAGTGAGTTTTAAGGTTATATTCTTAAATACCTTCCTGACAGAGGTGCTTTCCTGGAACTGGCCACAGAGCTGAAGTTGAATCTAACTCACCTTAGGTGGATCATGTAATTTACTTGGATAAGAAGGTGAAGGATCTGCTCACAATGAATACACCAGGAGAAGATAAACATGCTTATATAACTGTGTTATTTTTCCTTTTAGACCTCCATGTCCTGCTTTCATATGGATTTACAATTTAGTTTCTGTTTTATCTGTTTTTTGGATTACAATGGTTTGTGATGTAGCAAAAAAGCAGAACTCAAGGTAGCACAATATTGTCTTCAAAGTCTGGTCAGGTTGCGTGCCTGACAGTTAAAACAGATGCCTGCTACAAATAATTCCAGTAATTCTTTTTTGTATTCTAAGTTCTTAGCATTTACATTATGATCGGGTTGCATACGTTTTTAGTGGATTAACATTTGGCATATATAATCTCTTCATTTGGGAGCATTTTCTCTTTAAATTAAAACAAAATCAAACCAAAGTTGCCATCTGTTTTTTGTGTAATGGCAAAAACCACTGTGGGCTTTTTTCTTTTTGGACAAGTAGAACTATAATACAGTGGCAGGAGAAATGCAAATAATTCCTTTGACAGTATAGAACAAAATCTAAAAGTCATTCTCTTTAAGAAAACAGCAGCCCTTCCTCTGCAGATGATTAGAGTGGGATCTCCGTTAACCCACATGGTCTTTTGAATTCAGCTGGGGTCTCTACATGTCTAAGCCAGGCATGTGTGTAAATTTTAGCACAATCAGAGCCTGACTGCACATCCACATCCACATCCACACACATGCTATTCTAGACCTGCATTGCCTGACAGAAAGCAGTGGAGCTATTTTGATGCCTAACACTCGAGCATATCCATATATTTTCACAGGACAGAGACTTTGCTTCATAACCCGTTCTCTGGGTTTCTACTGTCCCTGGCCAACGCTAGCCTTGTAGTACACAGCCCCTTCTGCTGTGTAAATTGCAGAGACTTTCCCTTGTAAATGTTATAGTCTGAAACACAGAGAGTGTAAACACTATGATTCAGCCTCTAACTGGAGTAAATTATCCTCATTTTGCTGTCCTTAAAAGAGACTCTGTCATCAGTAAGCACTATTTTTTTCTTTGCATCTTCTGTGCATGGATCATCTCACCTACATTTTATCTGAGAGCAGAATAAGTAATTTCCTACATCATACAGGTGGACACCATCTGGACAGAATATCCGCAGGCAATCAAAACCGGTATCTTTGTGGTATGTTGTAGGCCTTTGGATAAAAGATAGGTATTTCCTTATGTCCTATTTGACCTTGCGTTGCATTGTCCTCATTGTGGTAGTATCTCAGCTGTACTATTCTCTTCGACCACACAAGAACTAGTTTTCCAACCAGAATATTAAACCATGTACATCCAAGAAAATGTGCCTAATGGCTCCTTCTACTTTCCATCTTGAAAGATCCAAATATAGTAACTAATTTTGATAAGGTCATAATTACTTTCTGGGGTAAGCAGAACATCTATTTTGAGAAGTCTGTCCCTCTTCGGCTTCCAAAGGTGTGTCCCTTAAAAAATGCTATTAGCTTACTTAGCTACCAGCTCAGTGCTTCCTCATGGTGCACAAGGTATTCTAGTATTCTCTGAGAATTTAACAGTACAGACTCCTGCAAATGGCAAGACATTCCCACATTTTGAGTTAATTGCATGTTTACCTTTTGCTACAGAAGGCTGGAAAATAGTTTTTTGGATCAACCAGAATTCCAGCTGTTGCATGGAGCAGGACCTTTTCTCCACAGATCACACTAGTATTTTATTCGACCTACTTCTGAGCACTTTTTATTAATGGTGACTGTTGCTTTGTAAGCAGGTCATGCCATTACTTAATTGCACACTAGGACATTTCTTATACTGGGCCTGATTAAAACAGAGAATCAGGGAGCAGGTCTTCAGTTTCTTGTAGGGGGTTGCACAACCTTGCATTTGCTTCCCGCGAATAGCTCTGATGTGCACACCCTCTTTTTCAAATCACCTTCTCCCTTTATTGCTCTCCTCCTTCCAAAGTATCAGTAAGTTCTTTAACACATCACATCTGGTTTCTTTAGCCTCTTTATCTGTGTGTGTTTTAAATTCATCTTTGTTTGCAGAGTCTTGACACAGCGGGTTCCCAGTTTTAATAGTCTGCAAAATGAAAGGCCCGCATTTCACACGCTGTTTTCAGCACCGTTCTATTAAACTGTAACATTGAAGAGAAGAGTGTCCTCTTCAAGTGCTGAAGAGCACGTTGCTTCCTCATATCTAAATCACAGTCTCTGCTATAGATCTTCTGAGTTATTCGCAGGTCTCAAAACATCTGGTATTTTTCTCAAATCTGGAGTTCCTGGACTCATAAGTGTGAATCTCAGCATCAATTTTTTAACGTTTTCTTCTAAGTAACTGTTTTCTGTTTAAAGTAAGTGTTTTTAAGTAAGAGTTTCCCTCAAGGAAAAGACAGAGAAACCTAAGTTGTTTTTTTCAAAGTCTCAAAAATCACCAGGCCAGTGAAAATCATCCCAAATATGCTGTTTTGAAGGTGTCATTTTACAGTACAGATGAGTCTCTCTTAACACCTCATTGCTACCGAGAGGGGTAATCCTGTTCCCCTGGCTGCTCCCCCTGCTGTGCTCCCATTTGTCCCCTGCTCCGGCACCCTGCTTCTCTTACTCCACCATACATTAGCTCAGTGGGTGTGTGGCCAAACCAGTGAGTTGGTGCCTGCCAGTTTAGGTGCTTGAACTGGTTCTCTGTGGGGTGAGATGGACGTTTGTATAGGCAAAGGGATGAATGTGGAAACGCCCTCAGCTGGGCTCGAGGAGGGAAGTGAGATTGCTCCTTCAGTAACAGATAGACTCAAGCTATATTGGAAAACCACATCCTTATTCTCATGATTTTGGAATGGGTCTATTTAAGGGAGCCTGATTTGTGCCTTTAAGCCTCAGAAGTTGGAACTGCAGCTTTGGACAAACAAATTGTTCTGCTCTGCGGATGACGGCTTTCCGCTTTGTAGCTCTGCTTGATTTTTTTTTGTACTTTGCAATAAAATTCCACCTCCATTGGAGGGGAGTGTTACGGGATCAGAGAAAGGAATGGAGTTTGCTGCCGTGGGGAGAAGAGTCATTCTGATGGGGGAAGGGGGAAAGGGAGGGTGGGAGAAGCAGTCGGAAGGGAAAGGCAAGTTGCTGAATGGTAAAAACAAAGCAAGAGACGGGGATTTCTCCTGTCTGGCGTGTACTTCTGAGAGAGTTTGTCCACTGGCATGTGTTACGTGGGCTTGCTGCCCCTCAAGTGGGGGAGATTCAGTCACTGAATGTGGTAACTTCGGTATCATTTTAGCCCTTCTGGTGCCACAGGGAGAACCTGCCCTGACCACAAATTTATACACTTGCCTTTTTTTTTCTTTCTTTCTTAATGTCCCTTGTAGAACAGTATCTACTAATGTGTTTGTTTTCCAAAATTTTGCCTTGCTAAAACTGAAGTCCCATTTGTACAACTTGCTGTTACTGTTTGGTCTTGGTATCCTAAGCGTGTTATAGTTTATCAGCGTTCCCTTCAGGTTTATATTCTTTCTTATTCCTTTTATATTGGTTTATGTCAAATTTAATGTTTTGCCTCTTTATTGCTTCACTCATGACCTTTATCTTCAAAATAAATAAACACAATTAATTCTTCACTTGTGCAGCTCTCCGTGGAGAATGCAGAGGTTGAAACTGCCCAGGGTCCGTGGTACTTTCTGACTCTTACACCTGCAAAGTACAATATGATCATTTTTCTTTCGATGTGGTGAACTATAAAGCAAGCTACTTTAACTTCCTTCCTACTGTCATTCCCTTTAACTTTTCCTGTAGTTGCCACCTCTGTGTTTGAATTTCATTACATGGTCAGACCACTTTTTCCCAGCATTTAACCTCGAGCCCAGTGGACCTCAGGGGACAGATTACAATCCATTTTCTACTGAAATTAAGCATGAAACCTACTAATCCTGTAATGGGGAAGAGTCAGTGAACATCATTGGTATCTTTGTGGATAAGAAGAGCTCCTTCTATCTGTGACTAGATAAAGCTAATTTAATGCATTTAAGTTATTTCTCTTCACTGGGCGTATTGACTATAGGTAGCAGCTGATATTGCCCTTTAATGAAGGTGAACTATTTCTACAAGATTTTTGAAGCAAGAAGACTAGAAGGATGTACCTGGTCAACATTTAAACGGGTCTTTAAAAGACATAAAAGCAAAATATCTTTCTGAGGTTTTAGGATGGCACAGTGTTGCATCTTGATGTAGGCCCTGAGTCTGTAAGCCCTTATTAATGTGTTTTCTGGTTTACTACTACTGTAAGAATGATGAAGTTGACGTACGGAGAAGAAACTGCATGGCTAACTAGCAGGCTGGCCAGCAGCTCTTCCTGACCTCTTTTCTTTTACCCCATCACTTGCAGTACTTACAAGAAGCAGTCCATGAAATGGCAGGAGTGATTGAATTTTGTATCCAATACAGCATGTTTCTGCAGGAGCCCTGAGCGTAGATCTCTCAGCCTGCTGTTGTGCCTGCTTCCCTCTGCTGCTGGGTAGTCCCTCTTACATGCCTGCCTCCTCCCTCTGTGCCCTGTGGGCTGCTGGGCTGCAGCAGCAGCTTCCAGCATGTCCGGTGGGCATGTATTAGCCAGCTCAGGCAAACTCATCCAAAGGCACCTTCACACCCAGAAGGACAGGGACTGCAGATTCAGTGCTACTCTTGCACAATTTGGCCTGTAGGAGGAGTTTCTTTTTCAAGTTGTGCTTCTGAACATGTGCTTTTTGGTATGATATAATGAACATTGTATTCAGTATAGGATGGAGAAAGTCAAAATAATATGGCAAGTCCAACAGGAAAGACAAGGCTTATTTTCTTGGGAGTAAAAATATTTCAAGAGCTAAACATAGTAATAAACCATTTAAATTTTAATACAAATACAGTAAAATGATAGCATTTAGAAGGGAAGAGGGTAAAGCACAGATTTTAGTCCAAAGACTTGCTAATTTTGCTGATATTTCCCCCACATACAGAAGACAGAACTAACATCCAGTACCCGCTCTAAGTAGATTCATCTTGCATGTTCTCCCATTTTTCAGTGTGTGGCTCCCAAGGCTGGTACAAGGGCCAGTGTCCATGGCCATTGCATCAGTTGAAGGGGAGATCTGTTTGCAGGACAGAGCCCATAGTTTGGAAGTGGAAAAAGAGCCTGCAGAAAATGCAAAGATTAACTAAGGATAGGTGGCAGCACAGGCTGTGGTTACTGTTTTAATAGTGGTTTTATTTGTTTTAAATCATGGCTTTTGGGTAAATCATGTTCATCCAACTCATATGCAGAAGACTATACGTCTTGATTGTTTAGAGTGTTAAAATTGCTAGGCTTATTTCTTTCCCCAGGCAGAGGAGCTGTGGAAGGAATGTGAGAGATGTTGTTTGGAAGGCATTCTGCAAACCATAATGTATTTAAAAAACAGTCTTTGAGAAATAAATCACTACCTGATGATGAAGACAGCTGAGCTGGGCCAAGAGTCTTTCACGTGCCAACACTCTCTCACGTGACAGGAGTTATATTGGAAGCTGGCAGGCTTTGAAGCTTGCAAGGCTGAAAATGTCTAAAAATTTTCATATACTTAAACAAAGTAAGTAATAGCGAGATAAAAACATGGCTTTGAAACTTTTCAAAACACCTCTCTGTAGAACAGTGTGAACCTACCTAAGGTCACAATCTTTTACCTATTGGGAACAAAAAAAACCCGAAACCCCGAAGCACAAATTTGACACCACCTCAGTTCAATACCAATGAAGAGCTTAGGGATGAAGAAGTTTTAGGGATGAATTTGGATTGATTTCAGATTTGTAGCAAAGCTTGAAATCAGAGTTTCCTAATAGTTTTAGGTTTCATTGTGAAAATGGCAGACCCACCATTCATCAGTAAATGAAAATATTTAATCCCTAAATAAATGCTAGAGGTGTCTGTCAATATTACGTTTGTTTGCAAAGTTATGGCAACGTTAAGGCTGACATAAGCAGTAAGTGTAAAAATGTGATTAATCAAAGGATGATTTACCACTCTGAAAGAGGAATATGAAGCTCAGTCTGGATAAGTAATAGACAAGCAAAGAAAGACAAGACAATTTACAAGATGTTTTGAATTCATTTAAACTCCTCAGTAGGAAAGAGTAATGAATTTACTATGAAAATAGAGTTTTTAGTTCACTGCAGTTAAATTAAAGCCAACAATAGTCATATGCATCTTATAAAATAGAATAAAAATGCTGAACCTACGAAAATATAGAATAATCTTGCATTTATCTAAACAGAGGATCACACAGAAAAAGTAGATCTATGTCAATTTTTATGTCATGGTCCAGCATCATTTTGCATAAAGGCCTGGGCGGTCCCATGGCAAGTAGCTGATCTTTGGGTTTGTTCCAAAGCTGTTGAAGTGAGTGTGTTTAGTTTCACTGGCTTCATTTGGCTTTGTATGGGCAGGTTGATTAGCGGAGAATTTGGGACAAAAAGCAGGCCATGGAGTATTCCACATCATAACCTTGTCTTTCACCTTGTTCTCTGTCCCCTGGTGCGGTGGTGGTGGTGAGGGAGGTGAGTATGAGAGGCTCAAGTGCAGCTTTTCCCATCACTGTTTATATCCCATATGCTGGATGGAACAGGACAGAACTGCATGCTTCTGAAACTGAAATAGCTCTGCTAAACCTTCTTCCCCTTCTGCCTCACACCACATCCCTGCCACACAAGAGGTGATGCATTAAGCGAGGGGGAGGGATCAGGAGAAACCCTCCTCTGGTCCATGCCAGGAGGAGGAGGCAATTCCAGCTGCCTTGAATTTGCAGGCTCATTCTGACAACTCTTCTGCCTCTTTCTTCCTATGAAGATGGGGCCAGAAAGGAGAAAGATTTTCCCGCTTACTGAGGTTGCCCCTCTTTGCTTCTGCACTGCTGGAGGTGTGATGGTGGGGAGAGCTTTCTCTGCCTGAGATTATTAGCTCTAACCTCAATAAAACTAGCATCACTTGCAAAAAAACCCAAAAATGCCAAATCCAACCCCCCCAACCAAAAAACCCCAAGTCATGAGGGAGAGCAACGTGAGAAAAACTCTAATTGCACATCTGTTCAACAGACTTTTGTGATAATTCAGCAACAGCTAATTGAAACTCCTGGATTGTAAATATGCTTTCAGCCAAACTGGAGTTTACTTTCTCTGACGCAATCTCCTTTCAACTCCTCGTTGCGCTCTGAGATTCTGGTGGTCAGGATTCCAACAATCTGTCACTAGATGGGAAAATTAGAAGTTGGGTCTATTCAATTATAATGAGCCAAACCTCTGCTAATCTGCATCATCATGTCTCCATGGATTTCTGGGAGCTCTGTCACTTTGCATTAGCTGAGGACCTGGCCTTATGTAATTAGATGTTTTCACACTCTTCTGGTGATATGCCCTCCTCTGACAGTCTGGATTGCAGGCTACCGTGGTGTGCAAAGAGATACGCTTGTTCTTGGGAGGCAGCAGGACATACAAGATCTGTGAATGCGTATGCACTATTAACATGAGATTTTGTTAAGTGATATATTCAGATTTGTTTACATACTTGGAAATAGCAAAATGCATTGGAAGAGGAGACCAGGGATCCCGGCATCTTGGAAGGTTCTCAGAGTCCGTGGTCGTGAATGGGCAGATGGGTTAAAGACACAGCTGTGAGCGCTGTTGGTTCTCATGCAGAAGCCTGGGCTCACTGAAGGCCTCCTGGCTTCCTGTCTCTGAATTACCATTCTGACGTAATTTTTGTGACATTTTCATGTTATCATGCAAGCCTGTAGAAATCATGACACCACTGGCAAAACTATTGAATAAATACGAAGTTAGTAATGTGAAATTCATCTGTGATGAATATACTTAGGTCTTTGAAGGGTTTAGCTGCTTCTGGCAATTTTGTGTTCCTTTGGCGTGGTTGAAAGAGGTGTTTGCTTTGACTTGTGGATTTAAGAAATGTTTGTGCCTAGGTAACATTTTTATAGTGCACTTCCAGAATGAACTCCATGCAGTCTTTAACCCAAGGATATAATTTTGGAATATTGAATCACTGCTTGCAAGTCCTACAGTATGTTCTAGCTATCCCACTGTGGGAAACTGTTGTTTTTTTCTCTTTTAGTTTTATATTTGTTTATATTAAGACCACTTTTCACTGACGTCAGAGACCTATCAGGTCAAATTTAATCCTCTATATATCTTCTGCGCCACTGAGTCCATTGCTTTGACTTAATACAATGTCGACATTTGCAAGGAATCTACTAAATCCTTAAGTTTAAATTTTATTTTGTTATTAGGACATCACATTCTTAACTAAAAAAGGCAGAGTCACAGGCAGATCCTCATATATAGAGGCCGCTTAGTGACTGCTATATGCTATTGGTGACAAATCGTGAGGTGCTTTTAAGTATCCTTTGAAAGAACGATGAAGATAGACTGGCCCCTGTCTCCTGTGAGGAAGTTCTGATCTTTCGTAGGCTGCTTTATGGAGGAGTTGTTAGCACTCAAAGAGGGCAACTGAACATGGATTAGAAAGTGCTGGAACATTTTACCAAGCTGGAAACTCAGAGAAGTTTTGAAATTGCAATGTTTCAGTGGAGTTGTACTTTTGACTACTTCTGATGAGTAGAAGTGACATTACAGCTTTGCTGTGATGCTGCGGTGTCATGAGGTAGCAGAACACAGTGGCAGAAACACACATTGAGCGTCTTGTCATAAAGCTGCCCATTTGGCTCTGTGCTACCTTGCCAGCCTTTTGTCCAGCCTTTTAAAAAAGCACTAAACAAAGTTCTGTTAAACTTCATCTTTTGGTGAACCACCTAGTGAATATTGCTGGTGGCATTCTGTCATACTGATCAGAAAAATACCCATCACCAGTGGCGTTGGCCATAGGAGTAGTGCAGGTTGCCTGAAGTTTGATGTGGAGAGTCCTGTTGCTATTCAGTAGCTGGTCTCCATAAGCTTCTTTAGCATCCATGCAAGTTGGCTCTGTCTGTGTTTACCAGCTTTGCAAAGTGGTGGCAGTGGGGGAAAAGCAGAGAGACAAAAGTGGGCAGGCAGCTACCTTTGCTCCAAGCCCTTCAGGTATTGATTACAGCTCAAATATCACTAAGAACCTGACTTAGTCCCTAATAAAGAGATTTTTTTTTTCTTCCTGGACTACTTTATCTGCTGCATTTGGCCACAGCATCAGAGGACAGCTACAGAGAACAATATGGTTGATTCTGGGAACAGACTTATTCTGTGAAGAGCACTGCACAGGTAATCCAATATACTATTTATAATTTTTGGTGTTTCTTGAAACATGAAAGCACTAGGCAGTGCCAGAGACCAGCACGGTGCACTGGCTAGATTAGCCCTAATACTTGTGTTTTCTAGTCTGTGTGGAGGCAGCTTTCTCCTTGTGATGATGTCCTCCCTGAAGCTGGTTCTAGGTGATAGTCGGGCCTGTAGGTTCTCACTCCTCGCCTTCACAGAGCCAGGGACCTTGTCAGCATCGCTCCTTTGCTGAGGAATGTGGAGCAAATGGCCATCTTTGGAATTGCTGCCAAGAAGTGGTTAATGCGCTCCACCACAGTTAACGGGTTTGAATTCCAAAGCTACACAGATTGTTTGAAAGTCTACCTCCCCACAGGCTGCTGCTGGGCTGGTGCGCAGTACCGTTCTCCTTTTCATGAGCTGGAAATACTTCCTTCACTGGAGAAAAATGCACTGTGGTTGCTGCGGAGGAGCGTAGTGTTCAGAGAAGCGAGATGACTGTCCCTGTGTGTGATTTTGGGGAGAGGAAGCAATGGGTCAGAGAAAAGGCCAAAGGAAAGAGCAGTTGGAGACATCTGATCAGTGTCAGCAGGGCAAGATGCTGAGCCCTGGCACTGGAGTGCTGAGGTGATGAGAATAGCTTACGAGTAGCC
>NW_008824658.1:2630962-2640856 GCF_000699105.1 Pygoscelis adeliae
TGAGCAGAAAACACTGTATTTCTTGGCTGTTCACAACAAAACCCTTGTTCAGTGAATATTCTCCTTTAACAAGTACCTCCAGAAGGAACAACGAGGCACGAAGTGATGTCCCCATTTATCCTCAGTGCTAGTCCACAGGGCAGGGCTGGAATACTGACTCTATTTGAGAGCAAACTGAACTTCTTGCATCTCGCAAATGAGTACGTGTGATGGCATAAGGTGAGTCTGGGCTGCCCAGAGGCACTGGGCAGATGGGAGCAGGGAGCTGGAGCCACGTGTGCACATCACCAACGTGTCCTGTGTGCTGCAGGACAGTCTCCTCCAGAGCTGCTGTGATTGATTCCATGGGAAGGGTTCACAGCTCCAGCCCAGAGGGACTGAAGCACCTCTCATCCTCATCCCGAATTTTCTTTCTTCTCTATTAACATTCTGCCAAAGCTGTTTGCAAGGAAAGTTGTCTCCCAGCCTGCTGTGCTACCAGGCTGGACTAGTGTGAAATAAAAAAACCCCCGTCCAAACCAACAGCACAGGTTTGGTCCTTTTGTTTGGGCTTTTGGGAATTGAAAAAAGTATTCTGTGGCTCTGCCGCTGAGTCAGTGCTGGTGGGATGTGATTTCTGAATGTGATTTCTGTGGTCAAACTTTGCAAAAAGCTTTGGTGTTTAATGTGCTGGTCAATTAAAGCATGCTGCTATGTAAGAAATGATGCAGTGGCTTTGTGTGGCTTGGTTGGTATTGCCAAAATGGGTCAAAAGTGTCAGAAGAAGGTTTAATATCCTTGTTTACATAGTATCATTTTGCTTGCTTTGTGGTTCATTAATTTCTGCAGTGACTAGGGTATAGTCTAAGAGCAGAAAGCCTCCTCTCTCTCTGTATGATAAAAATAGCTGGTGCTCTCTCCTGCTAATTTGATTAAAGTGGTTATGGAAATTCAGCTGTGTGCAATACTGACTGCTCCACTGAACAGAGCCTTCTTCAGTCGGGCATTGACTGTCGTAATGCCACTTGGTCAGGTTTGGATGTTGTCTGGCCAAATAGCCTTAATGGGTTAATCACGTTGGTGGAGTTTTCTTCAGAGCAGCCCAATGGATAAGCTGTGTTGGCACAACTAAGGTGCTGCCAGAGAAATAACAAGTGTCTGGGGGCAGGAGCTTTTAAATACAGTTGTATTGCCAAATCTGTCTTCCCACAGGGTGAACCCTCACATACTTGCACAATGTAGGAGCCACAGGAATAGCTTTGGGAAGATGTAACCTTTTGCTGTCCTAATCATGGGAAGGTTTTTCACGGAGAAGCGGTGCATACATTTAGATTCTGACACTTTAATCAGACTGGTAAAAAAGGGCTGTCCAACTGGTTTTATGAAATGTTCAATAATGAGATTTACTTTAAAGCGAGTAAAAACCTCAGGAAGGTTTTAAGATTGTACTTTAAAGTGTAAGCTTGGTGTATCTATTCTTTTCCTAAGGGTGTTTTATTTGATTCTGGTACTAATTCAGGAGTTGGTCCAAAGCCTATTAACATAAATGAAAAGAGTTTTATTGACTTTGATGGGATTTGGATCATGCTGCACTAATTAAATAGTAAAGTATCCATTAGCAGTGAAGAAAACAGAAGGGAGGAGAGCCAAATACTGTTGTGATGAACCCTGTGAAGTTGAGTGAACTGCAGCCAAAGTCTCAATATCTTTACAGATGAGCTTTTCCATATTTCTCTGCCTCAGTCCTTTTGAAATAGATACAACTGTGGATTTTTAAGAGCACTAAATTTATAAAGATCCTTACATTTGTCCTGCCTATTTACAAGCTTCCATAGACACATTTATTCAATGAAGGTAATAATAAGAAAAAAATGGGAAGTGAGGTGTGACAGAAGAAGAAGATAGGCTTTAAACAGTATTGAAGTCAGGTGCTAATAATTTACACTTACTTTGCTTGAATATTCTTGTAAGGTTTTTAAGGAACACAGAGTTTCTAGGTACAAAAGAAAAGAGAAACAATTTTTCAGTGCTACTAATGCTGTAAGTAGAAGGTAAGGGGAAAAGTTCATATACTACACATCTGGAAGGTCTACATAAAAAGTGGGTTACATTTAAAAAAAATAATTAAAAAAGGCTTTTATGGAACTAGCCACAGAATCAATCATGTACAGGCAGATTAAAAATACAGTAATAAATGAATTTATATGCGCTGCTGGAGGGCTGCAAAAATGATCTGGCATTTAAAACTCAGAAATGCTGTTCCTTGTTCCTTTTGCTGTGACCCATTTTGCCTGGGTGGCAGCAGTAGCCCTTGAATTCAGTAGCCTACAGCACTGTTGAGACACTGAGGTCAGCACTCCAGCAAAAAGCATTGAGGGGGTTTCCTTACGACGGTGGGATGCTTGGAAAAAACCCCACATGTTAAGTTGGATGTGTTGGAATGCAGCCGTAACCATGTAAGCTGAAGTTCTGAGGAGGCTAGGTGCCCATCTGTGTTTGGATGTCAGTTCTCCTTAGGCGTCTTTGAAAATACAGCCCTAAATGAGAAATTTTCTAAAAACATCTTTCTGGCATTGTTTGCCTGCTGATGCACTTACGGTGAAGGGTAGTGCTCTCATGCCAGTTCACAAGGTTATTTCCATTTCAGATGTTTGTCTTCAGGCTTGCTAGTGTCTACTGAACATTCTCTTTCTTAAACTTAGTTAGCAAATTGAGGTTTTCCCCACCTTGGCTGCTCAGGTATTCATGAAGAAATACTGTCTGCAATTTGTTTTAAATTTTTATTAAAGTTATCAAGAAAAAATTTTGATGGTGACACCATGATACCATGATGCCATCTTCTGTGTTTGTAAGCATATCTTGGCCTTCTATTTGCAAAAATCACGAAGGTCGCATCAACTGCAGATTGGAGATATTTAAGTTGAATTGTAGATTTGTAGATTTGTCATTTCTGTGACAGCCAAAAATCCAAAACAAATAAATGCCTTAGTAAAATGAAATCCCTAGAATACTCAAAATAAGAAAGGATGAAGGAATCATTCTCAGGCTTAACAACTCAAACTTTCTTCTGTGCTTCCAGAAATGAAGTGGCTGAAGTAGAACCCCACCTCCCCTTTTTTAAAAATCTTTCCTTTCAAATCCAGTGGTTACTTAATAGAAGGTTTCCAGAAAGAGTCTTCTGGCTATATGTTTTATGTGAGAAAGATTAATTGGAAAGAATTTTTTTCTTTTGAGGAAATGGGTGTGAAGGAATTGTATGTGTGTCTTAACATCAGGCTTTTAATGGAGCCTGCAGACTGAAACTGTTGTTTGGGGAATTTAAAATTGTTCTTGTGCTTGTTGAGAGGGCAGGGGAATGAAGCAGAAGAGATTGTCATTGAAGGATGCCACTGCACAGCGATACCCCAGAAGGGCAGCTTGCATCAGCTTGCAACAGTGACAGGTTATAAAAGGGGGTTTATAAAGCAACTAAGAGCCGCTTGACTGTTCAAGGATGCAATTCTGCACATTTCTGATCAATTCTAATCCTATATTGGTTCTGTTGGCCGATGTGGGTACACAGATAAGTAAGGTTACAGAAGTTACAGTATTAACTCTTCAAAGAACATGACCGTCCATTAAAGTGATTTCACTAATTATAAAAGGAAAATTAGATGGAGACTCCAGCACATGGGAATATAGAGATGGATTTGCTGTATATGGCTGCAAAAGAAAGTCTTTCCATGTAAAATTACTTTTTGTTCTGAGGCAAGGGAAACAATACAAAATATAATGTAAATGCTTTCATCACATTTAGTGTCATTGTTTCTAAATTAAAATATTTCTGTCTGAGAACAAATGACAAACTAGTTTTTCCCCACCCAAAACCTAATTTGGCAACTGTTGGTCCAAGTGTTTTTTTTCTTTTTTTAATGTAAAATGTTGCCTTATGTTCCAGGCAATACGGCGTGTGTTTCCATAGCAACCTCTTCTCGTGTCTTGAACTTGTCAGCATCAACATATGACATTTTAAACTATAAAACATTTACACATACTGCTGCCTCTTTGGACCTGAGTGAGATTTGCCAAAAACTGGGTTCTTCCAGATAGTTGAAGTTAGGGAGAGGTGATGGAGTCAGATATTCTTCATACCTCCTGCTTGTTTACAAAGAATGTAAGAAGTCCTGTTTCACGGAACTCAAAATAAATCAAGGAACGGGACACAGATTCCTGCTCCCAGCTCAAAGGCTGGTTCACCCAACAACTAACTCGAAGTCTAGTTTTTTTCCTAGGGCTCTTTGTCTGTGGGTTCTGTGTCTGATTCTCTGCACTTGTGTTTTTGGGTTGTCTCCCTGACTTTTCTCAGGTGCACCTGCTTCTCAAGCTGTACCATGTTCAGTGGAGTTCTTCCTGACCATGGACGCACATAGGCTTTGGACAGTGATGTACACCAGATCTCTCTCTGCTGCTGTGTTGCTTCGTATTTTAAACTCTGTGAATGGTGAGCCCTTTTCAGGTTAAGTGCAGTCTAATCCAACTGACAATGTATTTGCAAAACATTTATGAAATAGAAGAAGTGAGGAAAGGGAATGGAAAAGACCTAATTGGCTGGGAGAGAATAGAAGGGACGGTATTCCAGTGAGCAGTAAAGAGGAATTAGTTTGACTGGCCAGGCATAATTGTAAAACTTTCTCCTGTAGGTAGGAGGGAGCACTAATATAATTCTATGAGATGTGCTTTTACTGTCTTCCTTTTTCTGTATGTAGCATGGTTTGGCTGCTGATTTGAGCTTCTAAAATATATATTTGCAGATATGGGCAAGCTGCCAAAAATGTGACTAATAAAAAAATGCCTATTGATCTCTTTTTAAAGCCTATCTTAACATTGCTCTTTGGAAGATAGTAATCAGTTCTCACTTATTGTAGTATTTATACAGACACCTTCCTGAAGGATAGCTCTATTTGTTCCAAACAGAGAGGAATACTGCTCTCCTATTTTGGCTGTCAGTGTGTATTTGGATTTACCTTTCACATGATTACATAGGAGAGAGCTGATTTACCCAGAAGTACTTGTCATGGCCTTAAACCCTTACTCCAATGGTATATCTCCACATTAAGATAAAAACAGGTTAACGGCTTGTATTGTCTTGATTTGTGACTTTTTGGCTTGGGGCAGGAGACTCCTTTCACGGATGACCCTGTGCATTCAGAAGATGTGGGTGTGGATTCTTTTCCTGTGTATTTACTGAAAATAGGTATCGCAGTGATGTGTAACTACTGGGAATTGTGCTCAAGCACCCCACCCATACGCTGCTCCTTATAGGGTGTCCCTGTGCCGTTAGCTGGCCCCCTGGCCCATACTCACACAGAATTCCTGTGTGAGCTGTAGCCCTCCGGTCCATCGTTAGAGGTGGTGGTATTTGCAGGTGTGGAACAAACCTTTCCCCGTGAGATCTGGGAAGAGAAGTGATGGTGTAATGAACTTTGGTGATTTGTCATCTAGGACTGGACGCGGACTCTGCTCCAAAAGCAGAGCAGGTACTGTTTGTGCTGAAGCAGTAACAGTACAACAAAAAACAGGTATAAAACTATCTGGGCAAGTATCAGGCCATATATTACATATCCAGCCCTATGTTTACATTCTGAGGTTGATAACTTTATCAGGAGAGATGAGAAGTAGATGCTTGAATTTCTGCTGGACTTTCTCAGTAACTAAACTGGTACAGTATGTTCTTGGGCCAGTGCTTTGATCCAGCTGGGATATAGCCAGGAGGAAAATAATTTCATACTTTTAGTTTGCTAATCAGGAAATGAGATAATTCATATAAAAAGTCTCTTTTTGGAAAAAATAAAAGCCTTCTGGTCACTTTGCAGACATTAATTTTCAGATAAAGAATTTCTATTTTGCTTCTGAACCAACCAAACATTTAATACAAATAACATAAAGCTTTGTGTTTTCTGTGTTCCTTAAATCCAGTTTTAGCAAGAGAGTGGCCTTTCTTTCAAAATACAGCTGGTTCTCTTGACATTCTGGGTGCGTAAATACACATATTGCTCTCTTCTGTTAGTTTTCTGCATCTTTTGCTCACTGAAGTGTAATCCAATAAATACCACCTTCAAATCCTCTTTGGAGAACTAGGAAAGTTCTCTTCTGTTGTTGCTGAGAGAATTACTGAATTTCAGTATTCCCTTTTTTTGCCCCTGCTTTGTAAGAAATGTTGCCTATTCTCCAGAGTTGTCCTTACATGAACTCTTCTAAAGCATTTGCCCTTTCTTTGATTCATCTCCTAATTTCATTTATGCCTTTTCTGCATATTGTGTCCCAAACTAAATATAGCATTACCCACTACGTTCGCTGCTTCTGAGTGAAGGAAATCAGACTGCCCCTTCCAAAGGACTTACGTGTCCCAGCATTTGTGTCTGTTATTGTGTGTCTGTTACCCTTCTTTCTTGCTGGTACTCTGAGCTGCTGATGAGCTGCAGTTCCCCAGGTTCCTTCTTCCCAACCAGCAGCCCTGCGTGGCGGTTCCTTGCAAAGTGTTGGTTCAGCCTCTCCACATAAAGAGGGGGTAAAGTTGGGGGTGTGGAAGAGAGAATTGTTGGGTTGCAAAGGGAAAGTGCTTCAACTACGGCACATACGCCCTCCTCCCTCAGTGACAGTGTTTTATCTCCCTCTTTTAAGCTTCCCCAGACCGTAGATACGAGCTGTTTGAGGAAGAGGTAGGTAAAGCATCTCTCCCATTTGTAGAAAATCAGTGGAAGTGTCAATGCAGTGCTGGCTCGAGAGGTTAGCTCGGCTGAGTTCAGCAATGAGTGACTGTAGTATTATTTTACTTACATAAAATAGCGGTTGCATCAATTCTGAAATTGAGAATTGCTCAATTATTTGGGCCGGTTCAATTAAAAACTAACACATGAAAGTGAATGTAACAATAGTTTTCTTTTTATCAAGTGTCAGGTTCATGTTTTTCTTCTTGTATTTGTGGTTGCCTTGGGTCACTACTACTTGGCTGGTTTTTAGAGAATGCTATCAGAATAATTTCACGTTAAAAGAGACCGAGAGGGGCTTAAGAAAGCATAAAAGCTCCAATTCAGCAATGTATTTGCATGCATCCTTTATTTTAATCCTCTGCATAGTTACCTTACCAAGTACATATTGCTCTTTTCTTTGGAAAAAAAAAATCTTTCTAGTTTCTGGATTAAGATTTATGGAAACTACTGGAAAAGAGAGGTTTCCTGGAGTAGTCTGTGTATATCATTATATTTCAGTATACTTGTAACATTATATTGTATTTTCAAGATAGTCCAAGTACCACCTTTTGCAAAAGACAGTTAATACTTTTTGTGGAACTCACAGAAACTGAACATAAAATACTGATTAAATGAAATTTGGGCTGAATAGTTTACATTATTGTACATTAAAAATCCCTAAAATACTTAAAAAAATGAATAAATTGGCAAATGGTGCTAATGCACCTCTAGAGCATATGGGAAAAATGGGTAAAATAAGTAAATCTTTCTTACTTTCAGTACTTAGAGGGAGCATAATATCATTAAGAAAGGAAAATGTAAAACATGTGACAGCAGATGCCAGACTAACCACAGTACTCGAACTCTCACGAGAAGCCCCCTTTTCAAGCTGTACGCGGCCTTGGCCAAAGCATTCTTTTTGGACTGAGAGTTTTTCATTCCTGGTCTTAGGCCAAAGGCAAATTCTCCTCTGTGTGGAAACTTTCAACAAAACCGATTCAATCATTTTTTGAATTCTCCCTCTCATAGGTGCTCCTGCCACCTTACCACCGCTGTGCGAATGGTACAACAGCTGAGAGGGGTCTGGTGAGCGTTAGCTTCTTCTGTAGTGTTCATGGTGATCAGCTGAAGTTAGTTCAGTAGTTTAAATTGTCAGAAATGAGTGTTTTTGCACATGTTCACAAAAATATTGCTATGGTCCTTTGCCTTTTATTTTTAATATCATCAAGAACATTTATGACGCTGATGATTGATCTCTTATATGACACAAACCACAAAATCTTCTGTAGTCGTGCCTGTAGCCAGCCTAGTAAAGTGTCTGAGACCCAAAACAACCTGCTCAGAAAAATAAGATTTTGAAACTTCCACTGATACCAAAGGCTACGGTGGATTTTCTGAACTACTCCATATGTACCTACCCACTCCATAATCCAGTCCAAAGTGCAAATTTTAGTAGAGTTATATAGGGAACTAAAAAAGATACATGGCGCCTGGTGAAACTTCCACATGCACCTGAGCTATGGTCTTAACTTGCTTGACCTCTAATGAGTTTAAAGTATCTAACTCACTGGAGCTGGGGGTCTTTGCATATCCTACTAACTGCCTCTTTGATATGGAAACACCGTTGGATATGTAACCCCACACAGCTGAGTTTCTGAACTGTGAGCTGTTGGCTTTTGTTGGATCTACTTTGTGGACTCCTGAGGAAGTGAAGGTGTGATGGACTTCACTGTCCTCTTCTGAATTTGGTTCCAACTCCTTTCAAAATGCTTTGGAGTTGTTTTAATGCTGTAAAAAAAAATGATTTATATCTCCCCTGTGCAATAGCAGTGATGAGCATCACTGTTCTACCAAAGAAGGAAAAGTGGAGCCGAGGACTTTGAAGTGGCCAGAACTCTTGCATGAGGCAACGTGAACAGGTCAGGCAATTGAAGAGGCGCTAAAGTACATTTCTAGTGCTGTTTGAAGGTAATTTTCAGTTTCATTAGGACTGACTTGGTTGAAACACATTCACTTGTGAACTTCCTTGAGGACAGACACTTCAGAGCTGCTTTCAGTTGCAGTTTTATTTGTGTGACTTGATACCTTGGTGTTCATGGTAGAAAGATAACGTTTCTGTTACATGGACCTTCCCCTGCTTGCTTCTCTGAGATCTTCCCTAGAGGTTCAAAATGATCCTGTATCATCAAAAGAAATCTCTTTTGCAGTTTACCTTTTTGCTTTTACCTTTCTTTTGGCTTTTCTTGGCAAGATCCTGGCTTTACGCACCCAGATTTTTCTAACCAGGCAAGAACGGATGCCTGGATTTCTAACCATGCAGAATGGATCAGTTTGGGATCCTTGGTAGGCTTAAGTGTGTATGAATCCAAATAGTCAATTACTCGCTGTGGCTTATTTAATTTCACTCAAGTTCTTCTCTCCTGATGGTTTATAAGGTATTCATACCATGTTTTGCCTAATTGACTTAAGTTAACTCTTCCTTTTCCAAAAGGGAATATGCCAAACTCTACGGTTTCAAATGAAGACTGTAGTCACATTGGCATTTTTGCCTCATCTTGATGGCAACATTTAGTAGTGGAAAAACTGCTGATAAAACTACATGATAAAACACTATCAGACTTTTAAGGAAGACAAAAGCTAAACGGAGCTGGCGGGAGACAAATGGCCACTAAAGCAGTTATATCTCATGGCAAGTCTCTGCTGTAATCTAGGTTTCCATTCATTGAATGGGTAATAACAGATAAAGAATGATCTCTTCTTTAATGTAATAATGTGAGCATTCATATTTTTTTGAGAATTCAGACTCAAGTTCTGAAGAAACAAAGGCTTGATTTCAATTTGGCTGCATATTTCGGAGATTTTAATTTAAAAAAAAAAGGAGAGCCTTTTAATCTAAAGAAATAAATGCTGTGTTTCTGCTTGAATCCAGAGAGGCAAATTTACTGTTGCTTTTTCTTTGTTTGTTTAGTTTTGGGTTTTTTTGGGGTTTGTTTTTTTTTGGGTTTTTTTTTTTTTTTTAAGTGCTTCTCTGCTGAAGGCTGTAATTGGCTCTGGAGAAGGCCTTTTACTTGTGTTTCCCAGTCATGGATGTCTGCACTTATCTCATTCTTGGCATCCTCCTATTTCAAAGTAAGACGTGGCAGTAAAGTATTCTGAGGCTGTGCAAAAGAGCAGATTGTTGTAGGGA
>NW_008824658.1:2640866-2662135 GCF_000699105.1 Pygoscelis adeliae
GTTATGCTGAACTCTTAAGCTTTTAAGGAATTGGGCTAACCCGTTTTCCCTATAACATTAAAGAAGAGGGTGGTTACCACCCAAATAACAAGTTGCTTACTGGTGCCTCTGAGTACAGCACATATATTTGGGTGAAGAATAACTTTGGTCTGTGTCTCTTTACATGCCCCATTCCCAGAACCTGGCTCGGTTGTGTTGGAAGGGCTTGCTGCGGGATGCAGGGAGTTGTCTGACATCACCCATGTGCAATCTGGTCTGCTTAGACTCTGAGACAGTTGCTGGTGTGAGAAAGGTGGTCACCTTTGCAACTTGTAAGAAACCCTGTGTAAATTCAGATTTGCTTTTTTTTTTTTAATTTGATATTTTTGTTTTTTGAAAGCTATATTTATGAGGTGGAAGTGAAAATGAATGAGAGGTAAAGGAGGAGGAAAAGCTGCTGATTTTAAACATGTGGTAAGTGTAGATCAGCCTTCCTTACCAGCAGGGTTTTGCAGAAAAAGAATCCTCTGCAAGTTTCCTGTGGGATGGATTAAGGCGTTAATTAATGAATTTGGAAGTAACTCTATTCTAAGGTAGTTCCTGTAGCTGAGAATATGGAGTGCAGTTACAGACAGGGAGGGCAAAGGGAGGAACTTCTCAAGTTAAACCTCCTGTGTGTTGATTCATAAATCCACATGTATTCATCTGTGGGAATCTACTTTGGAAATGGAAGGGACTAAACCGTATTTCGTTAAAGTGTTAAATCTGGATTGGAACAGGAGAAAGTGGTGGAAAATATGTAGCTGACAAAAGGAGATTGCTTTGCTTCAATGTCACATGGACTAACAGCAGAGCTGGGTGTAATGCTGCAAGAGGGCACAGTGGGACCATCTACTCAGAATTAAAGCAAGAGATGAAGGGAGAACAGTATTTTTAATTGTGTTTCATTTGAGGCGTATGTTCGTTGTCTCAAGACAGATTTTGAGATTTTGTCCATATTTGAACTGGAACAAGAAAACAGTTTTTCTCAAGCTTTGGATCTGACATGCATCCAAAGCAGATTTGGATGGGCGCCCCACCTGAATTGTTAAGGACTTGGAAGAAATGTTTTAGTCTTGGCCTAGTTCTGGTTAAAATACATTCTTCTGCAATGGAGCAAAAGTATTTTTTTAAAAAACCTTGAAACAGGAGGAGATTATAATCTCAAGAGATGAGGTTAAGATTTTGAATGTCTTCTAAGCTGATCTACCTTTGGTAGGCAGATTACTAAGACTTGACTGTTGGGCAGGTTTATTTAAACTCACAGTAGTATGGGGTATTGAGAAAACTGTACCATCAATGCAGGGCAACATGAGTATGAACACAGCCTTTGCCTGGTTTACTTGAAAAATCTGACAGTGCACCCACGACACAAAATGGTTCTCCCTCTGATTATGTGTTTCCTGTTCTGTTAATTAGGATGTCTGTGCTCTTCCATATCTCATTTCTTGAAGTAATTTCTTAATGAGTCAGCTGAAGTTTTTTCAGGCATGGGAAGGGATGGGAAATTTGGTTAACTGGCTAACGTTTTCCTCTGATATCTGTTTTGATATCAATTATGATTCAGCTTCCAATTAAGCAGGTCAGGGTGTGTTAGCAAGTCTCCAGTTCATGGCTAAATACTACATAGAGAGATGGCATAAGGCTAAATTCAAGATTATCCAAAGTAATTAGGACAGAAAATTATTTAGTTTGCCATGCTGGAAATAGTCTGACTTATTGCTGAAATGATGCCAGCCTTAGTTCAGTTCTCGCTGTAGTTCAAGGCAGAAGAAAGCCTTTTACAGCAGATTGTAATCTTTAATAAGGTTGCATTATGCAAGTGTGTAAACTAGGATGAGGAAAGACTGGAGCAGAAGTCCCTGAAATAGTGTGGACTTAAAATGCAAAAGAGACAAGCTTGCAATTGAAAGGCCAAAATTACAAATATCTGTTGGACAATAGGCTCTGACGTTAAAGAATGGTGGCTAAGAATATGATTTTAGGGAAGAAAAGTAGACATGTCCTATACTATTGAGTTTACTTACATTGAGTTATTCATGTCCATGTTTTGTACCTTCATTTCTAAATATTTCTAATAGCATCATAGGCAACATTCACCCTTGTCGTATTGACTTGCCAGGACAAGTGAAAACGGTATCTGCTAAGCTTTATTAGACTATGTTAATTTGGCCAGACTGTGTAGGATGTGCTTGGAATGTAGCAATTTGTACACTAAGGAAAAAGATCGTTTTTTTCAAATTAAGTTATGAAATTTGGCAGCATTTCTTAACACAAAATGTATGCTGAGTTGGATCTAGAACAAAAACATTACTTTTAATTTGAAAAAAATCGCTTTGCATTTATCAGAGGTTCTTCATACATCTGGTCATCACCAGAAATGATCAGGAAAAAAAATCTGAAAAGCAAAAATTATACGGTAAAGTTCCAGGGTCTCCAGTGTCTTTTTTCCTTATTTTTGTGATGACTAGAATTCTGCAGGATCAATCATATGCATTAGTGTTACCCTTAATAATAGTATTTATCTTTGGCTCAAGTTCTTCCAGAGTGATAGAGCTCTTCCGCCTCCTCCCATATGAAAAATGAAATGTAAATCTATGTATCTGAAAGATTGCTCCATGCAGAGTTCCTGTTCTGCTCTCTTCAGACCCTGATCACTGATGTCAAGAGAGGCTTTCTACAGTTGTCTCCAGGCTTTGGACCAGATCCAAAAACAAGACAGTGAATTTCTTAACTACTTATATAGAGGTTTCATATATATGATACCTCTTTTTTGTACATTTTTGAAAGCTGCCAAACACGTCCAATTATATTGCCTTAAAAGCTAAGGCCCTGTTATGCCTGTAGTAAATTACTGGATGCTGTTCTACCAGATGTGCAGGCACCAATTTCTCCTCTTTTGGAGTCTGTCTTCCTGCACATCTGACAAAAATCTCTGGACCGCAGCTGTCACTTAGCACTTTGAAATCGAACCATCTTTCATTACAGTTGGTATTTCTGACCTTTAAGACCGAAATTCTGAACGTGCCCCCTTGTCGGCATTGGGTTTTGTGCTGTGCTCTAGGCAGTAATTCGCTGAACCAATCCTGTGCCTTTCAAAAGCCATTTTCCTTTTGTAATTAAAAAAGCCTTCAAAAGAGATAGCTGCAAGGAAAGTATAGTATACGGGAGACTCCTAGGGCTTTTGGCTTTTTTCTGAATTAGGGAAAGGGAAATTTTTCTGAATTAGAAATCAAAAAACTTTGATTTCTAAGGCTTAAACAACAGCAATAAGAAGCGCGATAAAATTTTATGAAAAATTGATACAACTCATGAGAGCCATGTACTAAACAAGGTGTTGTTATCCTTAATAAAGGAAACGGTTCCCACAGATAGCACAACTTCATGCTCTGTGTAAAGTCCTTGTTACATACATGTCACTGCGTTGCTTAATTTTCTTGTTCTTAAATGACAATGGGATAGAGCTTTCTGTGATATCCTGGTGGTCCTACTTAGCAGATATACTCATGCATAGCATACCGATAACTGGTTTTGCTTGGCGTATGCTTTGCTGCGTGAGAGGGTGGAGGTATTTTATTCAGGGATAAAGTATCTAAGTTATTCTTAACCCTTCTTTAATTGTCTTTGAATTAGAAGTGCTGCTTCAGATGTGACATCAGGGCTGTATCTCCTTGGGCTGGTGATACAGGTAGCTGCAGTCAATGTAATGGCTAATCGAGCTCCACAATTCCAATGGAATGAAAGCAAGTTGGGTGTTCAAGCAGCTTTTAAAATTAGGTCATTTTTAAGTGCTCAAATAGGGATTTGAGGAGCCAAACTTACACATACACAGTTGATTGTTCCAGTTTTAGTTTAACTAAACTAGTTCACTAGGGGTGATGGTGTTTGATTTGTTTTCCTCACAAGATGCGAGGGGATTTTAAACCATTGCTGCTTTTGTGAAGAGGGGAGTAAGGGGTGCTCAGGACACCGGCATGCCGGCAGAAAAGAGAGGTGAGCAGGGATGTGTACAAGGAATGTAATGTTCAGGGTAAAAGTCTTTGTCCTGTTCTCTAACGATGAGCCCTTCTGGACTCCAAAGGCTCCTTTTTGTTTCTTAAGGCAAACCTTTGCTCAGATGGCAATGTTATGTTTCTTGTGCTAATCTAAAACTTCTATGTCTTCCCCTGTGCGGTCTCTTTGCCATCGAATTTTTATGGCCCCCTAAGTAAAAGGGGAAATTAAAAAGCATCTATTTGTTTACTCTAGTCCTGTCATCTGGAATAAATGTCCCAATTTATGCCAAGCCCTGCTATACACTAAGAAAGTTCAGTTAGCTGATGGTAAATGAACCTGAGTCATCGTTCATTAGTCTCCGTAGATGGACAAAGCTTTCTGCTCTACCTTTTTTTCCGTCTTACTTTAATATTTAAATGCTCTGACTTGGTCAGGATGGGTGTTTTTACTTTGTCCCCTGAGGCCCCTCATGAAAACGAGATGTTGCATCTTAGAATATCCTGTCAAGCAAAACTGCCTGAATAAAATACAGATCCGTGTTTTATGACAATAGCTGACTGTGCAGCAGTGGGGAACATGGGTCCCTCAGGACTCGCACGCTCCTTTACCTTCTCCTTTGATCATGATGAAACAGATGAAAAGTTCCTTTTACTTTTAATTACCCTTCCCTTGCTCTGCTGTAGTTTGAAAGGAGATTTCAGAAAGGCTTTAAATAAATGATATTAAAAAGACCACAGTGAGGCACTGCCAAATCCATGTGTCCCTCCCATTGCCTGGGGCCACGTGGAGCATCTGTACTATTAGCAAAAGGAGCAGGAGACCCCCAGCTTGGCGACCTGCACAGCAGGCACCGGCAGCAGAGCATCGCTGGAGATCAGTGCTGGAATTTCTTCTCCTCTCTCCTCTTGGTGTATTTTCCTGTTTGGGTCCCAGAGGCAAGGTCTACCTCTTCTGTGATGATGATGCCTCCCGCTGTCAAAGCCACGAGCAGAGAGCCATTTGCTCTGTAAATGTATTTGCATACCCTGCAGATATGTATAAAAAAAAAAGGAGTGTGGGAGGAGCACAGGAACTGAAAGCCCGTTATGTTAAGACTGATTTGTGGCTAGGGCAGAGAGTTGTGGTAGTAGGCTTAGGCAGTGGACTTGCTGTCCCAGCTAATGCATTTGTGCCTAGAGCTGGTTTGATATATTCTGTTGCTTCCATCATGATTACAAACGCACCATCTCTTTCTTCACTGCTCCCAGCCTACAATTTAAGAGAAAGTCTGCCTGAAACTTAGGAGAAGTTGATGAAAGAGGGAGGGATTCTTCACTCTCCAGTTATCCATTTGTTTCTTGGATTTACGTGTGAGTTTCTTTTTGTTCTTCCCTGTTGCACTGAGATTTGCAGGCAGTTTCTCATCCCGGTTCCTCCTCCTTTGATCCTCCTCCAAAAGCAAAAAAAAAAGAGTCATGCTCTTTTTAAATGCTTTTTTGTAATCCCGTTGTAAGAACTTTATCCATAAGAATCACAAACTGAGATTTCACAACCTCCAACATTACCTATTTTATTATACCTGCTAAGGCTTTCATGTCAAGATATTTTCCTTCACTTCTGAATTTTGAAATAACCACTGTTATGGCCAAATACTGCATATCACAATGCTGACATCCAGTCCGTGCAGATTACTTGCACTGCACAGAATGTACTCTTGTGTTTGGTGTCGTCCTCCAGCGTGACGCACAGAGCTCGGCTTTGCTCTGCGCAAAGGCAATTTCTGTGTAAACTGCAAGAACTTCTGAAACTGGATTAGCCAAAGCTGAAGCTGGCCCTGGCTTTTACAGGAAAGCAGCTGAAGGACAGCGTTTACCTCTTTCTCTAAATTTTAACTTCTCTGCGTAGCTCAGCTTACCGCGATGGAACTTCACTGAAAACTACTGATGTTAGGAAAGGCTTGTGAATGGGTTGGAAGTGGCGCCTGGAGTAATGACAGGCTGCAGATATATCCATCTTGGGTTTGGTTGGGGTTTTTTTTAGAACTTAACTTTGTAGTTACAGTTTATTTTGTACGCCGACACTTTTCCACTGCAATAGAATACATATTTTATTGGTCTGCTTTGAACAAGGTAAATCTGGATAAAATTAAAATAGTAAGAACATTAGTCAGATTATATTCTTATTCATGTTCCCAAAAATTATTTCCTTCTCCTTTATGCCCTATAGGGAACTGATGCAAAATGTCCTATAAAAAGAGCTTCAATTAAATAATGTTTTTTATTTAAGGGTCTCAAAGAACTTCACATAAATTCAATTTTTTTAAGAGCATGGAATGGAAGAAACCTCCTGAGCTGCTCCGTGCCTTCTGCCGCTGGGGCGGGCGGTCACGTTACACGATCCCTTTCCTTGCAGCACCTGTGCAAGGTTGTCCCTTTTTTCATCTCCATTTCACAAACCAGCAATCTGTGGCAATTACATAGATGGGTCAGTGGCAGGGCTAGGACAAAGCTGGGGTTTTGTGTTGCAGTTACGCTACGCCGCCCTCTAAACAGAATATTCACTAAGTGTACAAGTCTCCATAGTAGTTCTGCCAGTTTCTACGATCAAATGTGTGTTTTGACTGTGGAGATAACAAACAGCATGGGATTTAATTTTGCCAATAGTTTTTCTTACTGTAAATTTCTGAAGCAAATGGAATAATTCAATTGCAATTCACTTTGTGATACATATATTTGTCTTAAACGATTTTAATCTGAAAACGGTCTTCAGTATTTTAGGGTGAAGACATTAGAAGGTACAACTCCCTGCCATGCACTAAGGAAAATAGGCAGTAACTCTGCTGTGGTCAATGAAATTGTTACATGAACATAAAGAGCCTAAGGGCCCATTTTACGATCTCGTGTCTGTTTAGGAAGCCTGGCGAGCTGGAGGATAGAGTTCTGTCTCGTAGACGTGAAGCCACAAGTCATTATGAGCTTCCTGCTCATTCAGAAACTGCAGTAACTGAAACCCGCTGCTTCCAGCGCTGTGTTGATTTTGCAGACTCTGTGCATTGCAAGAGTCTAACAGAAAGAGAAGATTAAATAAAAGTGGCATCCATTCTCCTTACAGGTAACTCATTGTTGAGAAAATAGCAAAGAGTAAATATCCAAAGGCAAAGGAAGTGTGGAAATCATGGAAAGCTGCAGAGAATGAAAATGAACATGCAGTAATAATTACTGGCTGGTGTCCTTTCAAGCCAAGAGATTTACTTCTTAATTAGGAGGCTGTCTCTTGGGCTGGGGATAATTAGCAAATTTAAGTGCAAAAGAAGGGGGAGATAAGAATCTTTTGAGGTTCATTTGTTCATTAGTAGAGCTTTTGGAAAACAGCTGAAAATGATAATAAATTTTTGCAAAGCATTTAGTAAGTAATTTTTCTGATCAATGTCTTTTTTGCAGCCAGTTTACCCGTACCTGTATGCTCTTTTAACAGCAGTCAAAACTATTGGTAGAGCTCCTGAAGGGTTATCACCCTGATTTGTGACTTTAAGTGGATTGCTAACCTCTCAGCACAACACTTGAGTAGCATGGAGCAGGCCAGAGGAATTTCCTTAGTCTCCAAAGGTATGAACATTGACATTGGACCTGATTTTAGGAAGTGTGAAGCACTCTGAAATCCCATGGATGTTAATGTAAAAAATATGGAACAAAATTTTTTTTCTTCCTGCAGATGGTCTCTCCCTCCTAGAGTTGTGTGGAGCTGATTGGAAATGGGACTGGGAGGCAGAGGGGAATATGTTAGTTCTCCAGTATTCTGATATTCAGTAAGATGCCTTTTCAGGTGGCACTGGGACATGGTCCTCTTGCTCGCCTGATCTCAAGGTAAAGACGTGATGAAAACCATTGATTTTAAAATCCACTTGGATAAGATGGAAGTGGTACTGAGGAATGAGAGTGTTTCGTGTGGTCAGCAGCTAGGAGGTATGAGGAGAATTAAAAGCTCTGGAGGGTGTTTGCCCTTTTCTTTCTGTAAGGGTTATGCAGCTAATTTTACAGATTGGTTTGAAACTGTTGTGGTTTGATTCAATCAGTACTAGAGATGACATGGGAAAAAAGAGACAAGGTTGCAGGCCCTTAAAAACACAGGCAAAGATGTCTTCTCTTAGGCTGATTTAACCCTGTTGACACCAGCAGGGATGTCACTAGTGTAACTGTTGGCTTTGGATCTAGTAAGCAGATTAATGGCAGGGTGTGACTTTGAATCAATCACACAATTTTAGAAGTGCAGTTGTGCCTATATTTGGTCGTCTTGGCTTTTGTAGCCAGCACAGGCTTTCCAGATAATTCTTAGTTGTGTTTGCAATATGCTGGGTTTGGTTTAACTAGTGAGGATGACCCTGTCAGCCATGCCTCCATGAAGAGACATCTGCTTGGTCATATGTGAGCTCCAGATCAAATCAGTGTGTGCCCTGTTAGAGTATATGTCAACGTACACTTTCTATCAGCTACAAGACTGAGCGCAGTGTGCCACAGAAACTGCGTCTTTTGAGCTCTTTTCCATGATCTGATTTCACTTGCCAATTGATTTTTGGTTTATGTCCCTCTGGGACAGTAAGTCTGTTGAAAATCTTTGTTGTATATTGTAAATTTTAGAGTTTGGATCATTTACTGCTGTTTTAGTCTTAGAGTGAAACCTATCAGACACGTCTTTCTATCAGAAGTGTGCTGAGATCTGGTCAGGACCTGACCCACTGTCCCTCGCAATTAGGCATTTCCAGTATATCTCAGTTTTGAAAAATAAAATATCCTTGAAGTGCAGCATTGCGATGTGGCTTTCTTGCTATTGTTTAACTGTGGCCCAAGCTTGCATTTCTCAGTGTATCAAAATGGTTTATAAAATAGTATATAGGCTTTCCGTTTTCTCTTAAATGCTACTGAGAAACTCTTGAGGGCTAACAAAACAACATTAAAAAATCACCAGAGGCTGTCTGTATAACACACACAACTGTTCCAGTTCAGCAAAAGCAATATATTAAATGAAGGGTATGATAATTTATTCCCGATTTAGGATGAGAATTCAGGACAGCCTTCCTGAGAAGCAGTCACACTGAGAGGGTAAAAAGTAAATGTGGTTGTGTCAGTATAAAGATGTTTCTTGAATATAAAGGTGTTTGTGAAGTACCTGTGTCAGAATTGTGATGTACGAGTATAATATACCTGTTAATGTATACATATAGTATAGTAAGTGAGTGGCATTGTAAATTCTAGGGCATATACAGTGAATTATCCCAGTGACCTAAATAATTTTCTGTCAGAATGCTTCTTTCCTCTTACTTTTTCAAATAGTCTGTAGTAAATCTTCCATGTGTTTCACTGAGATTTATTCTTAAATCCTCACACTATTTACCCCTTAAGGTTGAAAGCTTGAATTTAAGATAAGCTGCCATAGAAAAATGCGTGTTTCACTTCCAGACAAGCAAGCTGCTCCTAACGCTTGCCTAACTTTATGGGGAAGGATGTGGGAGACATGATACTTTGCCATTTAGGCTCCATTAAACATATATACTTAGTGCTATAAACAGGATGTTTAACGTTGTTCTCACTGCTTGCAGTTTGTTGTGCCTTGGCAGGTGTATTTGATGGAGTTCTTTGTGCTGTAACCTTGTCACCAAGTAAGTGTGAAAAATAACTGATCAAAATTGCAACGCAAATGGGTGTTGTGAAATAAGCTCATCGTGGCATGCTGGTATTATTGGCCTATAATTAAATATTCTTTTAAAGTATGCAGTTTGCATGGGGTGACAGGGGTCACAGACGGGAGCGAATTTCATGTGCATAAGATATTCCAGTACTCAAGCAAAGCATGAAGGAAAAAATATGCTTAAACAGTCATTATTTGGTTGCAAAATGAATAGAAAGATTAAGATTTCTCTGCTTTTCTGGCACAGTGTGAAATTCACTAATCCCTTTGAAGAACTCAAAAAACCTGCCATATCATTGCATTATGAACACATTTGAAGGATAACATTACTGTTAACAGTTATTTTGCAGAGAATTTGGGCAGAACCTGGTGTAGGAGAGGTCCTGCATGTCAAAGTACAAATGCTTGTGTGGCCTCGTGAGATCTTCTGTAACCTTTGATCCAGACAGCTCTTGGGCTGAACACCATGGCTTCTGCTCTCATTTACTGTGTTTAAATCCTCCTGGAGATGTGTTGCAGTAAAGCCAACTTAAAGCATTCTGGCTTAGTCCTGCTCCCCCACCCCCCAATTGCAGGATCATGTAAAAAAAATTCTTTTTTAAATTATTTTTTTAGTTATTCACGTTGTCTTTTTGTTTCTTGACCCTGAACATACTTTTTCTGTTGTATTTTCGAGTTGTTGTTTACATATTGTGATTGTTTCTTTATTTAAATTTTTCTTAAAAGCCCACTGTATGAATATGATTGTATATGTTTGAAGACAGGAACTGAAACTTGGTCCTGTGAGGCTTCTGATAAAACCAGGAGAGTAAACGTACAGTTGCTTACAATTAAAAAGACAATAGATTTCAAGTATGTCAATAATTAGAAATTAATTTTAGGTCTGGCAGTCTATTAGATTCCTTCTGTACCATATCCTTGTCCCACTGGGAACAGGAGGAGCAAGCACTCTGGTTGATACTCAGCTCCTCAAAATACCGCTGTAATTTGAGTAATCAGTACGGGTTGTGGAGGAGTTCCTTCAGTGTGATCTCCAGGGTGTGCTCCCACCACGGGCTGCCAAACACGGCTCAGTGCGGTTCAGTGCTTGACCCTGCAGGCAAGGTCCCTGCAGCGGGAGTTTGTCCCTGACATAGTGATCTGTCAAGCGTCCCAGAGCTCTGCTTTTTTAAGAGCCCATCGATGGACAGTGGCACTTCTCAGCCTGCCAGCAAATATTTGGGATGTGGTAGGATTTTTCCCCGAGTTCTCATTTGTTTGCTGTGGATGGACAATACACAAAACATCCCACCATAATACGTTTTTTAAATATTTAATGAGGTGGAGAAAACGATCTGCTTTTGAATACAAGTGTTTCAGTTCACATTGTGAGCTCAAGGTGAGAGTCCAGTCTGACTTAGGATTTTGATTGCCTTCAAGATCTGGGGTTTGTGGATCTGCGATTCTGATCTGTCCTGTTTTAAGCCTAAGATTTCCTTGTAAAATTTGGAGTGCTCAGAAATAGTGATGTGTTAAGCAGCAAAACCTGACTTAATGGTGGTAGAACGGAATGGCTTCCTACTTGGATCTATCCCATAAATGAGACATAGAAAGCATGTTTTTTTAAAAAAAGCACTAAGAAGTGTTGCCAGTATAAAAACCATTTAGAATAGATAGAATGGAGCTGTAGGGTAATTAAGAGCTAGGCTCTGTGTCTAGAATTGTGTGGTTTTGTGAATACACTAGAAAAGTCTTTTTCTCTCTGCAGTCCAACATCCATTGGGATCTGTGACCTGTTTTGAAGAGCTTTGCAAAGGTACTAAAACCAGCAAACCTATGAGCAAGGTTATTTCTGTGTCATCTGACCCCCTGTTTCCCTGGAAATTTGTTAGATGCATGCATCGGAAAATATATTGGTAATAATGGTAAAACAAAAATTAATAACCACCTCAGCCTTCACCAAACACTAAAATAAGTATTCTGTGCTTTCCACAGTCGTTGGAATTGATTTTCTGCTGGAGCATGCTTCCTGCGTAGCATTGGAATGAATTCCTGTAGTTTTACAAATTGGCTAGATTAGAAGGTCCAGCTTTACATGTCAAGAGTCGTTGTCAGATTCTCCAGGTAAATGGGGTACTGCCTGTCTCAGGTTTTTGGCTGGTTCTTAAGGCGTATGCGTGTATGGGGTTGTTTTTTTTTTTCTTTCTTCTTTTTTACTTACAAACTTTCATGTAAATGAGTAGAAACTGTCAGGGATCATAAGTCATATCTGGCCACACTGGACAGATGTCTAGATTGCTTTGACTGCAGCTTGTGCAGCTACTAAGAGCTTCTAGGTGATGATACGTTGACACTTAAACCAACGCAGTAACCCATAGGAGTGTCAGCATTGACATTTGTGGAAGATGGATGGGAGAACTCCTCTTCCTCTAGTACCTTCAGAAAGGCACACCAGAAGGTCTTCAGGAAAAGATACTCCTTTCCATATCCTCTCCTATCCAGCAGCTCCATGAACATGACATTCTCTTTTGGAAGGACCAAACAGGCTTTAAAGTGGTAAAATTGGAGAGTAGACTTCCCTTTCCAAATACCAATTTCCCCTTGACATCCCATGGAAACACCTTCATGTGAACTCTGGGCTCTGGGATCGGATGCAGAGAGCAGCTGCGAAATGCTGAATGCCCGCCTTGTCTGCCGGGGAATATCCAAATGAAATGTATTTGACAGAATACGTGTTGTACAACATAGCCTTTTATACTTTTCAAGAGTCTGTGATGGTATGAGTTTGGGCATGGTATGTCAGACTGAAGATCTTTTCCTTACATGAAGGATGGCATTTTTATATTCAGTTTAAGTGGTTTGGCAGTTCTGTTTCCTTGAAGGTCGTCTGTTCAGCTGAGGTCTCGTTCTTCTGTAAGTTTAGAAGCACACGTGATTCTCCAGGAATCACAGGACCTGATTAAGGATGGTGGTGGACTGTCTGTGACCTTACTTTATGAAGAATCAGATTTGAACAATTTGTGAAAATTGCATTTAATGCCGCCTCTGACCTGCAGCATCCACTCATCAGCTCGCTTGCTTTAATGATATTTCATTCAATTTTTTTTTTCCTGGAGAAGTTATGGTCAGCTGCCAACCTAGCTTTTTATTTCAACATCCTACCTGTAAGTATGTGTACCTAAAGATTTTCTTTAGGTTATATTACAAAAAATAAAGCAGTCTCCATCAAATAGTGGAAAGGCTTCATAAAGAGGGTTTTTTTTTTTAATACAGTCTTAACTGTTGAACATTTTGCGGCTTTTCCTGGTGAGCTGCAGGTGGGATGCGAATCTTCTGTACAGCTTAAAGAGCTGTTTGTAGCCTGTGGTTCCACCATGGCTTTCTTGAGTCTAGGCTGTCTGGTCAGTGAGAGGGCACTAATACGTGTTCAAACACACAATATTTAAAATGAGGGGAAAAATAAAAAAAAGTCTTTGTTTTTAGTGGAACATATAGAATGTAAAAGCCTGGCGTGAGAATAGGAGACGGGCAGAGTTGTCTTCTGCCAAGTCACAGTGTATCTAGAGAAGGGAGACCATTATAATAAGCAATGTGGGAGCAACGTAATGTGATCTGTATTTAAAAAAAAATAAAAAAAAATTGCTATCTCACAGCTGGAGTATTTCCTCTGAGACCTACCTTGAAACATCTGAGGGAATTTCCCAGTAGCGTTTGTGAATGTGTTCAGACGTGGCTGGAAACCACTGAGGCCTGAATGCGGTGCTGGGGGAAGCGTGTCAGTGCTCGTGAGAGTAAGCAACAGGCTAAGAGTTTGGCAAGTCATAAGCCAAAAACAAATTAAGGGAGATGGGAAGGGTCAGTTCCCAGAGCTGGGCGTGAAGCGTAGGTGGTGAATGTGCCACTGATCTTGCTGAGAACAATTGTAGAACCATTTTATAACGCTGAATGTTTGAAGCTTTTTGTCTTCAAACTCCGTGTTTTTTTAATTTGCTGTAAATAAGTTTTATACATGCCAAGATTGTCAGATAAATGCCTGCTTGATTCAGCTAAACATGTATTTAGCTGACTTCTAAGCCATTTTGTTCAAATGAGTGCAAATTGCCATTTATATTCTCCAATTGAGAAGATGATTGTGAAATCTGACTCCAACTTAACTCAGTCTGTGATTAAGTTTTCAGGACAGAGAATGTTCTTCCTATTATTTGTAAAATGATCTGTATGTTTTCAACATTGTATAAAAGCTGCTAATAATAATTCAGAGAAGCTTTTGAAAAGAAGTTCTGAATCAAATGTAAACAAATGGTAAGTGAATACCAATTTCCTAGAGCAGCTCTTACCATTTCTAGGTTCCCATCTTATGTAAAGCCTTAAAATACGCAATGATTTCATATAGCAGGCACGAATACATGGAAGTTGGATACAAACTACAACATGAATTTCAGAGTACATGTGAATTTAGTTTGTAACTTGGTTCAATGTACAGAATGAAAAAGATGCTTCAGTTGTACTCTAAACCATGGAAAGCAGCGGAGGGAAGCTCTGAGCTCCTAAATCCAACCTGGGGTCCTCCTGAACTTGATTTAGGTGTATTGCCCTCGAGTCAAAGGTATGATTGCAGCTTTGTAGACTACATGCACTAGCTTTAAAAAAACTGCGTTGGATATTGGTAATTGTATTGGCTGAGGCAGCAAAATCTTGATGGAGAGGCTGCAACCCCCCCCTGCAAACAACCTGTAACTGCAACCTCCCTCATCGCAAAAAGGTGATAAGCGTGAGCTGAGCTTCATGGTGAAATGGTTACCCAAGGAGCCTGTTTTAAACTTACTCAGTCTTAGCCTGCATGAGCTGTAGGCACAACGTTGGGAAGCAGACAGATCTGTAGAGTGTAGATGGAGGTTCATGCACTAAATCCAATTGCTCAGAAAATGAGATTTGGTTAAAAATCCTCAGATTTGTTGTTTAATTTCTCATCATGTTTGGGTTTATATCTGCCGCCTCCTCTGAGCTTCTTAAGATTGCATTAAAGTTCAAACATTTCTTTGCAACCACAACAGCTAGAGCTGTTTTGTTTTAAATGCAGGGAGAAAATCACAGGGAGTTATGCTCCTGCCAGAGTAGGCTTTAAAAGAAACCCCTGCTGGTATCATAACAACAGTGATAAAATTGTGAAATGAGTTCTTTCCTCTAAGCATGAATTGCTTGAGCTTTATAGTGGTAGAAAAAAGACTTCACTGGGATAGAAGAGGCTGTGGTTGTGTAGGATAAACCACTAATTTTGCTGTCTGTTACTTTTCATCAACTGTAGTGTTCTGTCACCTTGAATTATAACTTGCAAATCTTGTATTCAGATTGGAGCTTAACCTTGAATTGAGACTAAACAAGTAGATTGGATCTTTGCAGTGAGTTTGCAGGAGGTATGATGTGTAATACCAAATAATATAAAACAAAGCTATGAAATGCAGTGCTATTACAGAACTTAGCATGTAGAGAGGAACAGCTAGTGAGTCACAGTGATAATATGTAGCATTTCCACAGAACTCTTCCTCATCCGAGCCTCTGGAAGGTCAGACTGTACAGCAGTGTGGGAACTAAGTGAAACTGTGTTCTTGGACCCTGGGAGTGGGATGGGGACTACCACGTACCTGTCTCCTTTAGGGCAGTTGAGGAATGCTGCAAAGGGCAGAACAATTCCAGGGGAGGGGAGGTGGAAAGAGATACAGAGGTATAGAGGTGTATAAAATCATGAGTGGTCAGGAGAAGGTAAATAGGTAATCACTGTCCCATGTCTCTTCCTATATAACAACTAAGGGACATCAAATAAAACTTACAGAAAACAGTTTCAGACAAACACAAAGAAGCCAACACAGAGCACAGTAAAGCCATGGAACTACTTGCTGAGTGATACTGTGGATGCTAAAGTGTTGTGTGAGTTCAAAAAGTCATCAGAGATTCACGGAAGAAAAATTGATTAAGGGCTGGGAAGTATCCAGTCACCAGCGCTGCTTCGGGAAATCCCTGACTAGCACTTTGCTGGAATTAGGAAGTATATTCTGGAGAACATCGCTACTTGCTTGCCTTACTCATATAGTTTCTTAAGCAGTTACAGGACACCTTTGGAAACAGGATATTGAGCTTTTCTCTCGGAGTCTCAGAGTACTGAGAATATTTGTTCTTACATTATTGCGACTGGGGACCCTTGGGGCTTCGCAGGCAATCAGTAGGCTCATGGGCACTACCGTCATGTCTTTCTCTAGCATCCTCTATTTAGACAGAAATACTTGCAAACTCTGTGTCTGTCTTTGGCCCAGTAAGCACAGATGTTTGATCTTACTCATCATATATTATGAAAAAAACCCCCATATTTCTCCACAGTCCCATCAACACACGCCATTATTGCTGTTAGGAGTGGCTTGGAGCTTTGCTGTTAATGCAGTTCTCAGTAGCTTTCCTGTATTATATTGTCCAAATAACCCATCACTCTCCATGTATTAACCTTTCTCAGTTTCGTCTTATACTGCTTCTCCCATCTTCTGTTAGTTGGCATCAAAGCTTTTCAGACTTTGGAGAAAATGTTTTCTTTTTCTAACTCACCATTTGCTTTAGCAGTATGGGGTTTGTGTTCGTTGTGATATTTTTAAGATATTTTCTTGGCATAATGACTGATTTGCAAGAAGTCGAGAAGACACAAAAAAGCCCAAGATGGGAAATTAAATTTGGTTTAATTTCTTGGCAATGTGCAGATTCATTTCCCCAGTCCCTCCAGTTAACAGTGCAAAATCTCAGCCTATTCCTAAGCTATCAACATTCTTGGGTCTTTTTGTGGATGAAAATCTGTTTCTCATGATTCATGTCACTGGGACAGGGCAAGAAGTGACTATGTAGGCTGCTCCATCCCATGCTTTTATTGCTGCTCTGACTAATGGATGTTCAGAGACCCCTTGCTAATGGGATGTTTTGCTTATTCATAAAATTTCATCAATGCCAATTTCTGAAGAAATTTCTTGGTCTACGTGCAGTGTTGTACCCAGAGGCATGAATTTGGCAGGGCTGATAGTAAGTCTGAGTATTGAAGATTGTTATGTCTTCCTCACCAATATGTCTAAATAATGGTTCGTAATTAACTCTGGCAATGTCTCTTGTCCAAGCAAAATTCATCATTTTGTAATTCTCTGGGGCTTTTGCCAGCTTTCCCGCGAGGAGTGTTTGGACTGTGTGTGAAGAGGTTGCAAGGCCAGCTAAAACAGCCAGCAGATGATTCTTCCAGTTAGCGTATAGCGAGTGTGATGCCCATCCTTGCTGGGAGCGTGCCTTTTCCACTCTGGCAGCGGGGCCATCATCAAAGAGTCCCTGTTTGTAGTAAATAGCACTTGGCCTCAGTGGAAAATGAAGCCATGAGGCTTTTCTGATCTTACTTGTTTTTTTGTGGCATGCATGGGGCTTGAAAGTTCCGTGGAGATGGATATGAATATTTTCCTCGAGGAATACAGACCCTAGATGCAATTCCCAACATGGTAAGAATTTGCTTCCCATCTTTCTTACCATCTTGTGGTTGCAACATAGACTATTTGCCGTCTGTAGAGGAGTCCTCCCACTTTTATTCTAACCCCTACGTTGGGAACAGAGTGGATAAGATCATTCAGCATTCTGCAGGAGAAATACCAAGTGCTATGTTGCAGGGACATTGGCCTCAGACTGAGATAGATACTGCACGTTTCTTAGGATGGTTCATAATAGCTATGTATTTCCATCTGGTCTGCATTTTTCCCAGGCTTGCTCCTGCAAAACAAAGTTACCAAGGCAGACTAGTCCCACATGTCCTTAGAAGGGTGGACTGAAAAAAAGATTGCAGTGTCTTAGAGTTTCTATCCCCCTTCCCGGAAATCACCATTACAGGAAAATGCTGGATCCAAGTTCTGACCCGAGATGGAAAATCCTATGCGCTTGGGTCATATGCAAAGGATTTGTGAGTCACATGGAATTTACACGTCACTTGCTGAACTCAAACCTTGGAAAAGGCTGATCTTCTGTTAATTGTGTAAACAGGAAGCTGTGTTCAGCCATTCAGATGTTCTCAAGCTGCACACTCTACCCTCTTATAATGTTAGTTTTCCCTAGAGAATAGCAATGTCCTGTCAGCATGCCAGTCCTGCTTTATATTTCATACCTGTACATCGACTTTGCCTGCATGCCTAATTTTCCTGCCTAGGTTTGCATTGTTTTATCTTTCAATATGAGAACTATGTCCATCTGTAAAAACAAAGTGTAATATATAGTATTGGTATGCTACTGTATTCATTTGAATTAATGTCCCTTAAAGTGCAAAGGCTGCAGAATTCGTGTATCGCAGAATGGTAGAGCTCTGTGCATTTAAAGAAAACAAATCCTGTTTTTATAAAGGCCAATTTATAGCTGGCTCCAGGTTCATTTAATTTTGGTGGTGCAATGAGAGGAAAAGTGGTGGCAAAAACTTAGATTATCAGTCTGAATTCACAGACTGTACAATCTTGTTTTTGTTGCCTCTCTACCAACAGGAATTCTGCATGTTCACATTCTTGATCCTTCTCCTCTTCCTTGAGGAAACACAGCTGTGGAGCAGGAGCCGTGTTTGTATTGCGTTTCTGCGGATGGCAGGGGGAGTTGGGTTGCACTGTATGTAGATGAGATTGTGTCGTTTCTGTGTGTCAGGAATAAGTGCTTTATCATATCAGTTAACATCTGTTTTCCCATTAGTCAGTTTTTCTGCCCCGAAAATGGCCAAAGCCGAACGTTCCAGTCGCAGGTACGTGAAGATTAATAGCAGGCATAAAGTCATCCCACTTTGAAGCTGTGAGTGACTGCTTTTTGCCCTGAAATATGATGATTTATTTACTTGGTGTAGTAGCCTTAAGATTTCTTTAACAATGTTTGAGGATTGTTTATTTGAAGAACCCCAAAAATTGATCAAAACTCAATTTTACTGGGGGCTCAGCTAGACCATATCAAGCCTCTGCCAGAATGGTCTTGTCTGGCAGTAAAGTGAGTGTAGTTGCTGTATGTTCATCTTCTGGGTAGGATTAAGTTATGACGAACAAATGTCTGTTCCAGATGAGCAGATTCCCCAGGGCTTAATGAGCTTTAATTTATGTGCATCAACTTTGTGGCACTAGTTGATGCCTTTACCTCTGCTTATTCTGCTCACTCTTCTAGCTTTGGATTGTGATGCCTCCTTATCTGGTAGGAAGCCTGCTAAGCTATGACTTTTTACCAGACTACTCCAAGCACCTGAAACATCTCACATAAATTTTCCCTTGGCACATATTTTGAGATCTCCTTTCATGATTGGTGCGCGCAGCCCTTTTTTTAAATCAGTTGCAGCAACATCTACATGGTGCAGTGGAGTGGTCCTCTTGCAACGCCTCCTCACTGCCCAGTGTCCACTGTCCACAGTTGGGCTCTTGAGGCTCAGAGCTTGGTTAGCCTGGGGGAAGGAGGCATGGCCCAATCACAAATCAGAACACACAATTTTACTTTTTTCTAAATAATCTGGTTTACAAAAAATGCTGGCCCAGATGTGACTGATGGCTGTGAATGGGGTCATGTCAGCCTCTCACCTCTCCGCTTCTGTGGTCGCAAGTGAGAGGCTTCTCTGGGTTGGAAGCCTTCCCCATCTGCTCCTTCAGGTAGTGCAAAACTCATTGCCAGAGAGGAGATAAGAACTTCATCTCTGATCTGTGAAGCTTTCCAGGGAAACTCGTTTTTTATTGTTAATAACGTAAGTTGGCTGTTATTACAGACGGTCTTTCCCTCTGTCTCTACGTGAACAAATAAGCCATAGAGTGTAGTAATGCCCAGAGCAGATGTGTGTTAGAGAGAGAACGGTGACAGTGGAGAGTATTGACCAGAAGTTACGAGTTACAGGGCCGATACATACCATGAGCTGGAGTATGTGATACACATATGGGATCCCGTATGTGATTTCAATTTACATGGTAATTTTCTTCTTTTTATATGTATTTTTTCTTCCTCTCCTTTTGCTTTCCGTCACTATCTTTTACAGTTCCTGGAAGAAGGTAGACAAACCGTTTTCTTTGGAGCCAACAGCAATACCACATTTTTTTGCTTTTGGCAGTCTGCTAGCGCTTTGGATTTCGATTTCCTTTACCTACTAGATATGTTTATATATGTAGATATTAAAATAACACAAAATGTATTTTGTCTGTTTCTGTTCATCTTTAAAACAATGTGCAGCTGTTGAAATGCACGAGTGTTTGCTTGCCACGGGTCATTCTTGTCGGATGTGTTGTATTGCTGCACCCAGGCAATGATCTCGGAGAACAGTGCGATGGGCTTGGTTCTCTCTCCCTCTCCTTTCAAAAAATAAGAATAATAAGAAATAATTACAGGCATATATGTGGTGAGGAAGAAACTTTGAATGATGTTCTTGGCTTGGTCATTTTTCATCACCTTATATTTCCTGTGATATGTCTTGTTTCTAAAAATTTATTGGTGGCAGCTTGATAGCAAACCACTTGTGACATTTCAGTTGAAACCCTGTTCTCCTCCACGCCGCTCGATCCTTTTCTGTTGGACCTTTTTGCCCATTACTGTAGGTTCTGCTTTCTCTCCCATTCTGCCTTTCCCATCTCTTCTCTTTTCTTTCCTCCCCTTGGTGTTTTGAGTAACGGCCTTCCCGTTCCATCTTCCTTCCTGCTCACAGCAAATAGAGGATTTATCTTAAGTGTTTTTCAGCTGCAGGTCTGCTGAGACTCCAAGGAAAATGTTTTCTGGGGTTTTAGGCTGGCAGGGAGTGGACAGAGCAGCAGGGACCAGGTCAGCAACTTACGGGGCCTGTTTTCCTTTTGCTCCGCTAACTGCCTCTGCAGCTTGTCCTTGTTCAAGAGATGCATGAACTGTTGGTAGCTCAGAGCATGTGCTGTGTTCAGACTATGCCATGCTGCCCTGAGAGGTCCCTGTCCAGAATTTTGAGTCATCAGATTACTCCTCCAGCACGTTAGTCATGTTTCTTGGATGCAAACCGGAGGCTGAGGCTGCGTAGTGTCAGGGTGGTGACGTAGCAGAGGGAACACAGCTGTAGATCCATTAGGGTTAGTGGGAAGTTTTTGGTCCATTTTTCCTCTGAAAAAAACCCTTTCCCCCCCCCCCCACAAACCGTAAATTTGCTCAGAAATGTCTATGTAAAATTTAGATTTTCCTTAAAAAATAAGAAACAGCAACTTTTTTGAGATTTGTAGAGAACTCAGACATTGAAAATGTTTTTATTTAATTGAGAACAGAGGTAATTTACTTATGCTGACATATTTCTCAGGAAGTGGATGGGGACCCCCTTTCCAGCCTTTCGAAGAGCCACCCTTCCTCTCTGCTCTCTCCGCCTCTGTTTCTGACCAAGCACAGCAACGTCACTCATCTCTCCTCTGTGAGCACAGGCTTCTCCCTCTGTCATGGTGACCTGGAGGGACAGTAGTCTCTCTGAGGCACATCACTACCTGTCCTGGGCACTCTCATTTATTCTCAGGTAATGCAGAATTGTGTTTCTTTTCCTGCTTTTATATACTTCCATGGGTTTGCCGAACAAACCAAGAAACCATTGACAATCTGGCTAAGATTCTGGGAAAGAG
>NW_008824658.1:2662157-2684035 GCF_000699105.1 Pygoscelis adeliae
TGAGTCTCCTTCCTTCAGTGCTGCCTGACCTTTGGGACCCCGACGTGCCCAGAGCAGCACACACTCAGCTTCCCAGCAGAGCAGAAGCTTCTCTGCTGACGTATGGTCCTGTCCTGTGGTACGGTACTGTATTTTGTTCTCAGGGCTGGGACTACAGCGATGCTCTGTAATGTGCTGATTTGCAATTCCCTGACATATGCTAGTTACAATGATACATTAGGTTTCGGGAAAACAGCCCTCTTAATATACATGGGAGATAACACACCAGATGACTGTTATGAGAGAGATCTAAGACATCTTATTTAACTTAATATCAAACCAAATGGAGAAACTTAGCAGCAATGACTGCCAGATTATCCTCTGAGGACCACAGCCTGGCTATTTGGCTGCCAATAAAACTACATATTTTCGTATTTACTAATGGGGAAGAAGTGAACTCTCCGTGGTGAGTAATACAGATAGCAGCAGCTCCAGCTCCTCTTCATTCATCACTATACTGCTTTCCCCAGGCAAAGGTCAGTGAATATATTTGGTTTGCTTGCCTCCGTTGTAGGATTTACGTTCATGAATCACCGGAGGGTCTGTGATTGCATCCTGGCAGTGCGAACCGAGAGAGTTGCTGTTTCAGGAGCCTGTACGCCTCTTTCCTGCTCTTGTTGGAGGACAGACCCAGGTGGTGGTTTAGTGCAAGGGGAGGGTCAGGACGTGGAAAGTTTACTCCCTTAGCCCGGGACTCACCTTACCTTAGGCATATTCTTTCACATGGCAAGGGAAAAGGTCTATGATCAGCCTTCATCCTGAGATTTATGACAGCCAGCCACTGTCAGGCAAGAGGCGATGTCTTTTAAGTCTGCTAATGATTGTCTTGAAGTAGGTCAGTAGGTCATGCCCAGATATCTTTAGTTTCTTTTGAAGGATAGCACTTGTAATCCAGATGTTGATATGTCTTTTAAATGGCAGGTAAGATAACACATTCTGCATTTGTGTAAAACAGGAAGTTCAGATGCAGAACAGTTGGTTGTAATGACCGATCCTTCTATGCTTTCCTTCAGGGTTCAGTTACGTTAAGTTTATTTTAATGAATATGGTATTGAACTTTTCACAGTAGGGTTTAGTGAACAGATTGGAAATTCTGAAAAAGGTATTAGAACTGGGTGAATAATTCATAAAGAGTAATTTATTTTATGAATGTCACCTTTTTCTGTTTGTGAATTGCCTGGGAATAGAACATGACTTACTTGAATTTAGTTGTTAATTGAAATTATGCACCAAATAATTTCTGTCAGCAATGCTTACTTTGTAGCTCATTCACAAGCGATTTGTTGTGAGCCGTTGATGTTCAGAAGCTCAGCTGTTACACTGGACACAGAAATTCCAGGATTTATTTTTCCATTTTTTTGATTAGATTGTCGTAACTTGCTGATTTTTGCTTTGTTGAAAGTTGACTCAGATTCCAGAGTATTCTGATTCATGAATGTATGAGAATATTGCAATATTTGCCAGAATTTCCTGTTCTGGCCAGCTGTTCTGACAAAACATTATTTCATTAGAAGGCAGATGAAGCAATTTCATTAACAAATATAAACTGTCAAATTTCTTCCTGTCTTCTACCTACTCTGAAGCTTAACTTCTGATTTTCATAGTAAGCAATATACAAAGGCCGTCTCCATCATGGCAACGTTACCAGACTCTAGTGTTGGTCTCTTTCAGGCCTAAGTTTGCAGAGTTCCTCTTACTCTGACTTTTTTTCTCTGTTTCTCTATTCCAAATAATGGGTCAGAACAAGTACATGTCAGGCCCAGAGATTACCAAATTTTGTATAAGTAGATTGCTGGTTTGTGGGTTGTTTTGGTGTTTGTTTGTTTGTTTGTTTGGTTGGTTGGTTTTGGTTTCTTTTTTTTTAACCAATGCTGACTCAGTCACACAGTGGCAAGAATTAGTTACCACTCAAATATCTTTTCCGTAATTTTCACAAAACTCGTCAGCTAATGAGAACCACGTATCTGCACTTTTTCAAAACTGGAAGCTAATGTGATACTTCCAAACACACTGATCTGTAGAAATTGCTCCAATCTTTCTTTTGCCCATTATAATGGGCTTTATTAATGCACTAGATTGCAATATACAAAATTAAAGGCATTAGACATGTATACTGCTGCTTATTTGACACGGTGCTGCATGTTGTTTATGCCAGGTTTGCTGGCTGTGATCGCTCTGGCTGCACTCTCTTTATTACACTGTGCTGAGGCTCGGGACTCCAGCAAGCTGGGAAGTGATGCTGACCTTGTGAAACACCCTGTTTTGTTGCCTCTCTTTCTAGTCCATCTCAGTGATCAAGTTGTCATTATAAATGCAATTTAAAATCCCATAAGAACTTCAAGAAATGTGTGTAATTTACTCCAACTATATTTTATGTTGTTGGATGAGCACTGAAAGTGCAACTTCAGGAAAGCACAGGCTGGCAGCCCATGCTCCCGGACTCAGCTGCTCCCCAGCCAGGTAGACTTCTTGAAATAGCATTGCCCGCAGGGGTCGTTTGTCGCGTTTGAATTGATAACTGGCAATCTGTTGTAACCCATGTTGCTTTTTCATCATTTCTTGCATGGTTATGCCCTCAGCCTGACATGTGCCTCCCATATGGAGTCAGCCTCCGGGGCTCTGTGCCCTGGACTGTGCACATGCAAACTGCAGCAGGCGGGAGGCAGGTGCCTGAGCTGCAGTGTCCCGGGCTGCGTAGCAGCGCGTAGCTGAGCAATGCGGTCTCTGCCATGTGCACCTGGGTAACTAGACTTGACTCATGCGAGCTCAAGTTCTCCAGCTGCTGCGTATTGGCAGATCGTAATTTTTTCTCATTACCTGATGTTTTACCCCATTCCTGGTTTGATTTTTGTATCCTTGTGTGCAGGGTTGTAGTTTGATTGTAAACAATTTGTGGGTTGTATATTTATGCAATGCCTAACTCTTTACTCCTGAGCTACTTCAGCAAAAATAAATGATAATACTGCATGTTCAATATTTATTCTCCCTTTTCCACTGCGACAGAGTCAGAGCAACGTAATGGGATCTATTTAGCATTTGCTCATTTGCTTTGCAGAATTCTTCCTGCTTTTTCTCTGTTTATGTAGGTGTCTAGTATTGCTCTTAACTGTAGGTTGCAATATGTAGGTTTTCACAGAGTAAACATATACTCAAATCTGTACAGAAGATTCTTGGTTAATGGTAGATGAGATGAACATAACTTGTTTTGATTTGACATTATACATCCTTAATGGGGTGTGTAGGGGAGGCACATTGTGCTGTCTGAAATGCACAAAAAGACAAAAATACGAATATCTATATATTTTTTTCAGTGCACAGTTCCTTACACTTGGGTCAAAGGAAGGAGAAAGAACAAATTCCAATAAACCTATGTGATATTAATGAGCATTAGCTCACTCAAGAGGACCTAGATCTTATCTGTATTGCTCAACTGAAAAGATGCAAAACCGATCAGTGGAGAACAAATGGCAAAAATTCAACCAATTAACTCACCCATCTTCCTCTGTATAGTAGTAGAATGAGGTTGGACACCCATAGGTGTGTACTGCATGAAGGGACGTGCTTTTTTAAGCACAGTGGCCAAGGTCTTTGTTACAGCCGTGTGTCTTGATATTAAGAATGTTGGCTATTCTGGTTTAGGCATTTCCAGCAAGAATTAAGAGTATGGTTAATCCTTTCCTTGCTAAGAAGAGTTGCAGGCTTAGCATGACTAGTGAGGAAGACAGGAGTTACTGGAGGAAAAGGTGGCAGATGGGGGAGTCTCTTTCTAGGCTTCTCTAGCCACGTGTTTTCCATGTGAATCCAATGCTTTTAAAAAACACCATAGTCACATTTGATAGTGTGATCACATGGTCTGTGGTGATCTGTATATGTATTTGCACTGCAAAGTTGGTCTGTGGTACTGATATTCTAATTTAATGATTTTTTTTTTTTCCATTAAATTCACAGGGGCCTCCTAATATACCTATATCCTAATATACCCCTGGCTGTCGTTTTAGAAGTACATGCGCATGCCAGGTATCTGGCTGTTCTTTGCATGCTGCTTCACTGAGGAAGGATTAGCTCCAGGTTTGAAAAGCAAGTTTACTTGCTTTGTTATGCATACAAATATTTAATTATATTTCAGCTCTTTGTTACTGAGGTGTAGTTAAGAGTCCCTGCATGCTAATTTTAGCCCTCTGTAAAATTTGTACAAGTACTGAACAGAAATGTACAAATGCCCAAGTTTACCTTGGCGGCGTGCAAAAAGGAATTTGAAAGTAAATGGGTCTTTTGGCAATTTTTCCCCTATGAATCACTTGTAAAATAGGAAAACCCTCTGTTTGCACACCTCTTTCACTTGTGCCAAGTGGCTTGATTGCTGCAGAGTCACATGCAAGTCTCGGAGAAGAACAGAGTCCCAAAGACCAATTGCTGCTACCTGAATTTTGTAGTTCTTGCGGTTTTGCATTTATAGCCCCATGACTGTTCAGGCACAGGAGCTGAGCACTGAGAGCCCTGGCCATAGCGAGTGACTTTGCTTTCTGAAAGGAAACGTTAGGAGAATTTTTAAGGTGTGATTTAGTTTCCCCCATGAGACAGAAGCAATAAAAAAGGATGGTGCAGAAGCTGAAGAAGTGTTTGTTTCTTAATTGATTCCTTTCCAAGGAAGGTAAAAAGGAAGGAAATTTGAATAGCTGCTGAAAGGAGAGTTCTGTTATCTACTTCTGTAACCCTTATTTTCCAAGGTTTGGCCAGTATTTATACATCTCTCTGCTGAGCTGTATTTTTGGCACCAAAATATTGGTTGTCGTTTGCATAATCACATGATTCACTTCAGTAGCTGCCTGCAAGAAAGCTGAAGTTATTCCTATTTTTAAAATGCAATTAATTTTAAAGCATTGTACTAATTTTTAAAAATCTCTGTAAGATGTGGAAAAAAGCAAAATTTTGTTCACTCTTGAGAGATGCAAGAAGGGACTTCGAGGGAGTCAAAAAAAAAAAGTAGTTTTCAATTCCTGTGAGGTTGAACTAAAATTACTTTTTCTTTTCCTCCAATAAACTGTAAAAATTCAGTGGAAACTCTGTAAGAAAACCCTTAAAAAAACAGATAGAAAAATGTTGACCTTCACTGCTCTGCTCTCTTTTCTTCCTCCTCTTTGTCCAAGGTGGGAGGTAGCTACCAAAGATTGTTTCTGTCAGAGCTATGGTTAAATGTCATTACCTGTAGTGACCAGTTCTACAAATACAACATGCTTGTGAATGTAGAAGTTAGCGAGTGGATGAACAAGTTGGTTCATGCTAAAAACATTTGGTTCCTATGAACATACTGATGCGTTTATAACCAAGGATGCGTTAGTACGTTTAAAATTTTGTCTGTATTAATGTTGGCTGATAAAGCAAAGACATTCCCAACCTAGTATGTGGAGGATGACAAGCCCAATGTAAAACCAGGAGGAGCCTGAGCTCTGGGAGGACACAGGTGTTTTAATAATCCCTCTCTTCACGTGCTATGTTTTTCCCCAAAGCAAGACCTCAGGGCTAATGAACCTTCCTTATGCTTCCTCTCTTCCTCCTCTGAGATTATCCCCATGGGTTGAAAAATGACATCTCTTTCTCATGGTACTGTACCATATTTCTAAGTGGGTATTAGCCCAAATGGAAACCAAAACTGGGTATCTGAAAATTCCTTAATGAATTGGGCTGAAGTACTTCCCTTTGGTCCCTCTGAAATGGGCTGGTGATTTTGTGGAGAAGGAGGGAAGGCTGGTAGCCTGGAGTAAGAGGAAGGCAAGCATCACATCTGAGGGCTAGAAGGATTGCCATTTAATTTTAAGCCTTTGTAGGAAGACAAAGCAGGGGTGACCTGAAATGTTCTCATAGCCCAGACCTCCTTCAAACACACATCTGGTTGTTGATGTGATCAGTTGGAAATATGAACTCATCATCATCTTCTTTCTCATGAGGCACTTTGGCCAGATTTCTTCTGGGCATCTAACTGAGGGACACCCCTGGAGATGCCACTGTGGGCCCTATATGTTTGTGCTTCGTGGGCACATGAGAGCCCACTCAAAGAATAAGTGGGGTCCTCTATATAATATAAGCATGATGTGACCTAGCCATACCTGGATTTTCAAAAAATAGACTGTCACCAGTCAAAACTTTCAGAGGTGCCTTGCTACGTGTGTCTGCCACCACAGGAGAGTGCTCAGCAGGCCCGGGGTTAATTCTCACTGCTCCACACTTTGTGCAAGAAGCTGGGTCTGATCACAGTCTGCTGTCATGAGACTAAGCGGCCTCTGGCCACAAGACAGAACAGGTTCCTTCCACATACTGTAATTCTGACTGATGGAAGGCTGCTTAAGAGTTTGAAATATGGCTAAAAATGACAATACTTGTCCTCAGGCTCTTCTGGGAGAGTCAGTGTATCTTGTTTTTTTGTGCTCCTCATTCTCCCTACCTCCCTTGCGCTTTAATGCTTTCCCAAGGTTTCTTATTCCTGTAGACCTGGGACGAAGGTGACAGTTTGTGTTTGGTTCTTGTGCTGCTGACTGGGAGATGCTGTGTCTGCGTCCACCCGTGCTGCCCGAGTGCCAGTTCAGCTCCAGGGGATTTGGCGAGCGCCCCGTCCTGCCCTGCTGCTGGCTGCTGGCTGCAGCATCACTGCCTCACTGTCCTCGGCCGCCTGGCTCGCAGAGGCAGATTTCTCCACCGAGCGCAGACGTGAGGGGAGAAGAACAAAGCAATCGCATTTGTCCACTTACTAAAGCAAATCTAAGTGTTGTGCCATCTGTTCTGCAACTACATGAAACCCAGTGAGCTCTTTGGAAAAGGCAGAAAATATGTTCAGAACGTGGGGAAAAGATGGATGTGAAAATAAGATGCTGAGAATTGGTAGGAGCCTGGATAACACCAGAACAGACCAAAAATAACAAAACAAAAAATTACAGAAGAAAATACAAGAAAGAAACCTGCCTTAAAATGGGGGAAAATCCAACACTCATTAGATTTTTCTCCTGTATCTTCCCCGCTGCCTTTCATGCCTGTGTTCATTTTTTCACATTGATTCTACTCAGGAGAGCAGATCCAAATTGGCATTTAATAGTTCAGAAATGCTGTGATACAGCAGGAGCCCGCAACGCTGCACCCTGCCGTGCTGGTGAGGGGGACCGGTCCCTCCTCGCTGATGAGAAGTGCTGAGTGGCTTGGGGTGACGCTGGCTACCCCAGCCTAGCACCGGGCCTCCTCCGCCTGCTGCCAAAAGGCACAGCTGTGATCCAAAGCACAGCTGTGTGTCGTTTTTCAAAAGCCAGGAAGGAGAATTGCAGACTGTGTGAAAAATGATAAAATCTGGAAAACTTTCTGCAACAACCTTTATAGCTTTGTGAAATTCCTGCTTCCCCAGAGTTCAGATGAATCCCATGAAAGCCTAATTGCGTTAAGCTCCTCATTGCACTGCAGCGACCGGCCCGGGCTGGTGGCCGTGCTGGCGGCAGGCAGGTGGAAGAGAGGGTTGTTCGTTGACTGACTCTTTGCAGCAGAGTAGCAAAGGGACGGAGCATGTAATGACGTATCCCTTAAGGCTTCCGCTTTGTAAACTGAGAACCGTGGTATGGTCGGAAGTGACTCTGATGCTGAGAGCCGCTTGGAGCATGAGGTTTTGCTGGTAGGAGAGGAAGGGGTTTCTTGTGGTGCATGCTCTGGACTTGGCCTTCAGGACATCTGGTTTCCTGTCTCTGCCACAGAGTTTCTGCATGTCCCTGGGCAAGTCATCCAGTTTTCCTGCATCCCATTTCCCCAGCAAGGGATGGGGGATTGCTTTCCTCCAGCACGGTGCTGTGAAGCTCCGTAGGGTTGGCAGTTACCATAGAGATGAGGTACCTAAATAGAATTTAAAACCTGTTGAAGGAGAGCTATGAAACCTGACGGTGTTACCAAAAGAACAGCTTGGCTTTGGCTGTGTTGCGGGGGGCAGCTACAACACGTTGTAAAACTGTCACAGTAGGTGTAAGTACTGTGAAACCAGGGTCAGCTGGAACACAGACTTGTGAAAACAAAAAGCTACCAGTACAAACTCAACCCGTAAATATGAAGTAATATCACTAGTTAAACAAATAAACTAAAAGAGATTTTTCTCTTTAGGATCCACTGGGCATTTTCATTTGATAAAGTCTTCTGGTCTGGCAGGAGTCCAAGACCAAGAAGTCCAGACCTGCTTCTGTTCTTTCTGGGGCACCCTGGAGCTTCTGAGGCTCCTCACTGTTTGTATTAAAGGTCTTTAATTTGCTACAAGATGTCAGCTGGAGAATGAAAACCGTGGAGTTACTCTGTGATTTGTTTTAGGCAGAGGGAGGCAGGGGAAATAATGTTTTAATTTAATTGATACTCTCTTAGTCTTTATGGTGAAATGAAGAGGTGACTTTCAGGTATTCCATATTGCACCATTAATTGTTTTCCTCTGTCTTTCTCATTCATATTAAACCAAATATTTAATATCTTCAGTCTCCCTGCTGAAATGAGAGTGGTTTTGAGGTCCTGGTCATTCCCATTCAACTTCTTTGGAAACGTTTCAGTTTGGTTGTATTTGTAGGCATCCTGAATCCAGTGTTTTCAATGCAGCTATGCCACTGACTTGTGTAACAGAATAATAATGCCATCTGTCTTGTCTTTTTTTATCCCATATTTGAACTTTTTTTTTTTTGGTGCTGGTAGACTTTGACTGTAGGGTGAGAGGAAGTCTTCACTGAAATTGTTGCAATAGTCATCCATCCCTCACCTGAGTTGGAAGTAGCTAATTTAGGACTTTTAAAGATCTGTAGGTTGGTTAAATGCTCCTGCCAAAGCATTTTAGGTTTTTGTCAGTGTTAGCTTCCATTTGACAGTTTCCTGTGTGTTCATTCCCTGATCTTTCTGAATTGTGTCTCTTGGGCTCCTGATAGTGCTATCTCTAACCTGACTTGTGTAGTTAGCAGCGAATTTAAAGTGGAAAAGTGAGGATTTTGATGACCTCCTTCGTAAGCTTTCAGAAATGTTGGAAGTTCATTGTCAAGCTCAGTGGCTCACTGGTCATATGGCCACGTCTTACCACCAGCGTGTTCATCTGTGTGGTCTGGGATGCACATGAGTTGATTGGAACCTCTATTTTCTGGATGAGGGATGTTTCACCATCAGGCCCTAGATGCCCCCGTGTCGCCAGTGGGTATCCTCATCAGCATTCTGGATGCCCTCAAGAAACACGGAGCAGCTATGTCTGCCCCATGCTGGATGTTTTTTCCTCCTCTAGGCAGGACTTAGATGATTGCAATAACTGACATTGGTTTGGGTGGTGGAGCTGATACAGATTATCTGATAATTTATTTTGAAAACTAACATTTTTTGTGTTTTTAAGGGGAGATAACTGGCTTTCTTACTATAATATTTCCTCTGATCCAGATTCCTGGCTTTTAGTTCTTGTAACTATATTTGGAAAATTGACTTTGAGAAGTTTGTAAGCATTGTTGTTGTCTCAAGAGCTACAAATGTTTTTTTTTCTCTCTGTCTAGTAGTCTAAATTAATAATGTCTGTTTAATTATAAAGCAATCTCATGAGATTTACAGGCAACTTTAAATAAGAAAGCCACATCATTTTATAGAAGACGTGTAAAGTATGGAAACCGCCTCTTGAAGAATTTCCTTAATATATTTTGTGGTAATAGTATTGTCCAAATAAACCCATGCCACTTGTAAACTTACCAGAATGTGTGGTGGCCCTAACCCAGCTCTACCGGTGTGAATATACGAGCCCACTGACATACGGTATGTAGTTTGATTTCTAGTAGTTCTGAAAGATTTACAGGCTGATTTATGCTTCTTTCTTTGCATTTATTTTCCATACTCTCTTATGATCAGGGAGTGCATCCTTTATAGGCTCCATTTGACTCAGTGTATGCTGTGTCCAACTACTGACTATCTAGTTCCTAGTTGCTGCAAAAAGGTTGGAGCTTCATTTCTATTTTTTTGAGAAAACAGGTACTTTTCTTTTAACTTTTGCCTGACAGTATAGGTGCTTTTTGTTTTCCAAAATAAAATGTTATCAACAGTCTACCTTCTACTTCAACACTTGCTAATTTTTCATGTTTCTACAGTTATTATCTAACTGTGGCTGTATCCTTTAGAGTTCTGTGTCTGCATGTGAGTATTTTAAGTTCTTTTCTGCTGCTTGGAGTTTGGTGAAAAGTTTATGGTTACTGGAGCCATAGTCTAAGGAACAGGCAGAGGGAACATTCTTGTTCTTCAATTCAGACAATATTAAATTGTTTTATTAGTAGCTGCAGCCTTGGAGGGAGTGGGGGAGAAAAATATCAGGAAAAGCACAAACAGCAAAAACCATAAAAAACTGGAGGTGATAAAGATGAGGGAAGGACAAAATCACATGAGCCATACTGTGTTGGACCAGATGTCCACATAAGTACTTATCTTGTCTTCAAAACTGGCCAGTAGTGAGTGATTGTCTTTGGTGTCTTAGCATTAGTAGCCTTCTGTTTTCTTAGTAGACACTTCCTATGGCAAGGGGTTCCAAAACTGAAATGTGTGTTGTATGAAGCTGTGCCCCCATCGTCTGCCAGGCTTATTGGTCTTTGTACCCAAGTTCTCTTTAGGAGCTCTTCTTAGAACCTGGCTTTGCATTTTCATTTGCACTCAGTCCTCTGGTTCTGAAGCAATTTTGAGCAAACCATGACACGCGCAGTAGCTAGACTGTTTCGTTTCTTAGTTTTGTCAGGATGAAGTCCTGTAACCTCTTTATTGTAGATTTTATTCTATAACCTCCTCTTCTGATTTTTCAGTTTGAGGCAGATCCTTCAGTTCAACCTTAGATAGGGGGAGCTCCTACACAGGGGCCTCCTCCAGGTTCTCCAAGGTGAGCGTGTTTTGAAGAACCTCATTTAATTTTGCTGTTACCATACTGTCTCTGAGGGCTCCTTTAAATCTGGATAATCTGTTGGCCTTGCAGATACCTGTCCTGGTTAAACCACAACAATACCCTGATGAGTTTTCAGCTCCTGATGTATTTGAGAAAGGTTTTATGATTAGTTTTTATGCTCTTTGCAAGTTATTCCTCAGACTCTCTTTTGGCTTGCCTTATTGTGATTTTTACCTGTATGCTTCCAATAGCCCTCCCTTGTCTTGCTGTTCAGCAGCGCTGACTTTCATTTGCTCTTTCTGATCTTGTTTGGTGGATGGTAAACACTTGCTCTGGGCCTTCAATACATTGTCTTTAAATAGTTCAGTGCTACCTGCAATGATGTTCTCTTTTAGGTGCCCATTAATTCTTCTTTAACAAGTTTCTTTATTCTTATGTAGTCATCCTTTCTGGAAGTGAACACTGCAGCAGAAATATTACAGGTTTTGTTGCTTTTGCCGGGACATCAAACACAAGCACGTTGTGGTCAGTGCTGCTGAGTATTCTTCAACAGCAACAGTTCAACTGCACTGCTCACACAGTCGAGACCAAGCCGTTGCAGGGCTTGGTCTCAAGAGCTTTGTGAAGCAATCATTAATGATACTTAAAAATCCATCCTCAGCACCACTCCCCAAGATGATATTTGCCCAGTCTCCATAGCAATTGTAGACATCTCCCATTACTATGTGCTTCCTGCCCTTGTAGCGCTTCTGTTCTGCCTCTGTATATCTCAGTTGCTTTTGCTGTCCTGGTCAAGCAGTTGACAGTATCGCTCTATACTGTTCTTTTCCTATATACACGTAGAAATTTAATCTAGAGGGATTTTGGATTCTTCTTTGACATGGTTAAATGGTTAATCTGAGTTAATTCTAGGCTCTCTTCTCCACTGGCAGGCTGGTGTGTTGCTGTGTGCTTCCTATCCTGCTGTTACAGTGTCCCCGGACTGTCTTCTTTTCACTGAGTGTCTGATGTGCTCTTATCAGTACACATCAAACTTGCCCTTCTGTACCCTCCTCTCCTTTTTTTTAAAGTACTCTTTACAGCCTTTCCAGTACACAATACAGTGATGATGTGGGAGAAACTGATCTCTGTTGTACAGACTTTATCCATTCCAGAGTTTTTCCCAATGCCTGGTGAATCCACCGCTTGTTTCCATACCCACTGAATCCACAGTTCATTTCCTCAGCCACACACGGTATGTCTGACTTGTCCTTTCATCAGACTGGGAACATTAAAACAATGCCATGATGAAACTCCTGGCAACTTGACATCCACAACCTCTGTCCTCATGTCCTCAATGACCATGAGCACCAACTCCTCCCCAGTGCTTCCTAAGAGACCCTCTAGACATGCTGTGAGATCCACCACATTTACTCTAGCAGTCAGATTGCCGTATGGATACATATATATTGCCCTTAAGGAATGGTATTCATTTGTACGAGAGTGCACTTCATTACACTTGTAGTGGTGAGGAGGTTGCTTCAGGTGTCTCTGGGTGGTCTGTCTGGCTTCTGGTTTTGTGGCTGGCCTGTGAAGTTAGGGAGGGAGAGCCTCCAGCTTCTTTCCAGCTACAGCCAAGGTCCCATGGCCCCGAAATTCCCCTTTGCCTTGCTGGCTTGGTCTGGACAAAGCAGAGCCTTGGGACAGGCTGGGCTCCCTTCACTCAAGCAAGGGGCTTGCAGAAGAGGCCCAGCTCATGTTTGATTTTGCTTTTCCAAGGTTGTAGATCACCAGTTACTGCCGAGTTCCCTGAGCCTGGTTTGGGCTCAACTAATGTTCTTTATTTCTTCCTCTGCAGAAGTCTGCTAAAATGTATTTGTTATTGTGCAATGCCTAAACCTTGTTCCTTGAACTATAGGTTCAACTACTGCAATGTAAAGAATAAGGAATGTTAATTTAAAGATATTTAAGGGCAAGCTTTTGATGTATTTTTTTTTTTAAACTGCATAAGGCTGCCTATAACATTTCAGGCTAAAATTTCTATCAGGGTTTCTTTTTTTGTTTGTTTCCTGGTACGTCCAAGCCTTTCTCATCAGCAATTCTTACTCTCGCTAGGCTTTCAAATCTTGGAGAGTTATCATATGCTTCCCTTCCTCTTTGTCATATAGACAAATAGTGCACATTAATTCTTTGATTTAATCCTTCTTAATAAGCCTGTTCCTCCAGGGATTAATTATTTTAGTTTCTGTACTGAATCTTGCACTTTGTTGACATCTTGTACTGGGAACCTACAACTGAGTGCAGTATAAAATTGAAAGCTCATCTCTCATTAGTTTTTCATGCTCTCATTTGGATAACCCCTTTCTAGGTTCATTCCTCCAATACAGGGTAAGAGAAGGAAGGTTAAAATAAGCCCATCTATAGGATGTGGAAAGGAAGACAGGTCCCAGCTGTAGCAAACTTTTGATGCTTTTGTTTCCCCTCACCCTTATGGGTATCCAGTTTAAGTAAAACATGCATTTAGCAGAGGACCCTATGGGATTTCCAAGCCATGAGTATCTGCATTGGTCACCCTGGACCTATGGCTGGATTTGGCTTTTGAGCTGTTGCACGGAACAGCATGAAGCGGGTGTGAGATGCTCTCTCCCAGGTGGGAATTTTTACCTGCTGGGGGCCTTGCTTTCACTGGAGTAGCTAACGTCAGAAGCTGTGGACCAGGAGACCTGGTTCTGCCAAGGTGCACATCTTTCTAGGATGTAATTTTGGGGTAAGCTTCCTGAACCTGCTCACTGTGTGGTTGTGTGGGCACTGGGGCTGCTGTGCGAGAAGGGGTGGTAGAGTACAGTGGAGGAGGAGGAGATGGGAATGGCCCAGGCCAGAGTTGGCTCCTGCTGCCCTGCAGCTTGCACTCTGCAGCTCACATACTCCTTTGGAATATGAAATGTTGATGCAGTGACATCTTCTAAAAGGAAGATTCAGGATTTCTGTAATGTAATTTTAAATCACTTTAAATGCTAAGTTTCAACTCAGATGAATTTAATATATTAAACTTTTTTTAATATAGTAAACCTTTTTCTCCAGTTTGTGGTCTGCATCCTTTTATCTTGTTTACCATAGCAAAGACCTAGACTGTTTCCTGCCCATTAATGGATCTGATCCAGCCCTGCTGAATTCAGGATGAACGCTGTTTTTGAGAGGCTGCAGCGATGCTTTGGTGAAAGTCTTTGGCCTGTCTTATACAGAAGGTCAGACTAAACTGCTTTAAGATTTATGAATCCATTTATGTATCCTGGCCTTGAGATTTATGAATGTGACACCCATTGACTTCGGTGGGTGGTGATTTGTGCCTTAAGCAAATATATTTTTGAAAAGAAACTTGTGTAGCAACCATCCCATTTTGTGAGAGTTTGAGCTAAAGAGCTTTCCAGTCGGACTGATTTTGGTTTCTTGCAGAATGTCAATTCATTTTTATTGCTAAGGGTAGGACTCAACTATGTATTTTGTCAAAGTGACCTCAGAAATGCTTTATTTCAAATGGTTCCTTGTGTTAAAATTGGGAAATGTAATCCTTTTGGATCTTGCTGTTAGTAAATTCGTGGACTTGATATTCATGCTTTTCCTCCCTGAAAGATTAAAATTGAGAAACTCTGTTGCAGGGAACTGCAATTACTATTCCCTGCTTGCAACAACAGCAATCAAGTTTACAATCCCCTGAGTCTGCAAGATCTGCCGCATTTATCATTTTCATTCTGAACAGCCATTTAATAACTCACCTCTTTCCCACTTGGAATTACACATACCTGTGGACATCAAGCCTAGAGACTTTCCAAAATGTTCTTGCTTGAGCATTATTTTAGCTAAAATAACTGCTGGTTTCTGTTTAAAAAACTACAGAATTGTAACAGTTCTTGCAGCTGCACTCTTTGGAAACAAGGTTCCTGCTGGTGGTGGTGGAGGCATACAAGAGGTGGAAGCCAACCTGGCAAAGGTGCGATGCTGTTTCCCTGTATAGCAGCTGCAGGGAAGTCTGAATTTGCCTGCTCCAAAGTCTCTTACAGTTTTGCAGGCTGTACTCCCTGTTTGCTGCAGATATTCATTTTGCAGAAAGTCATGTTTTTGTGTATTACCTAAACCTTTTGAAAGTGAGGTTTACCGCTTGTGATCTATCAGGATTCAGAGGTGAGCAGCTGCTAGGATGGGGCAGGTTGTGGGGGATAGAGGCAGGAGGTTTACTGAAGGGAAGTGGTGCTCAGGGTCACGGCCCTGGTCTCCTGCACTGCTGCTGGCCCTCGTAGGCACTGAGTGACAGAGGTGAGAAATTGGTAGTTTTCTTGTAAAGGCAGAGAAGTTGGAAGCAATGTTTTTTAGTGTTGTCCACTGGTAAAAGCCAGGCACTGTGGCCAGGACGCTTGTCCTGAAATCTGCTGTCATTGCTTTGTGAAATCACTTTAATTGTGTCTGTTTTCTTGATGGTTCAGTGAGAATGAGACACAGTCTGTCTCACTATTGTGTCTCTTAAAAACCACAAAAAACCCTTCTGAATTTCTAAAATGAGTTATACCATACAAATGCAAGATTTGGGTCCACATTCCCATCTGCTATAAACTAATGCAGTTCTCTTAACTTCAGGTTATATTGGCTGCAGATTTGTCCCACTGCTATTATTAATCACACCTGCAATTGTGTAGTGACTAAGCTGGGCTCCAGGGACAAAACTTTATTTTTGGTAGCAGTCGAAGCATATAGATGCATGAATGGATGGATACCCATCCTCCTTTGAGCCACAAGGACTGTACGAAAGCAGGCTATCATTAAAGCACTCTTAGTATGAATAGCTCTTGTATGGTGCTTTTCATTAGTAGAGCTCAAAGTGCATTAAAAATGTGACCTTATCCCCATTCTGCAGAGGATAAACAGGGGCCCTGGGTAACGTGCAGCTTTCATAGGGTTACCCAGCAGGCTCTGCCTCTCTGTCAGTCTGTCTATGTAATTCCTATGTGTATACATAATTATTTCCCCCCTTAATTTTTTGAGGATATGTGAAAATAAAGCAACTTAATTGCAAACCGACTTGAAAAAAAGCTGAAAAATACTCCTTTAGACTAACAGTAATAAAAATATACATGCTCAGTTGAAAACTTTATTTTTCTCCCCTTCCCCATCCAGCCTGGGACTGAATAAATCGGTGTAGCTTTAGGGCAGCAGCAGCAGCATACATTGCAATAAGTGGCAACGTGTTCCATATGTTTGCTACAATTCCTTCAGTACCCAATTCACTGTAAAGAAAGACGAATTTGCAGCACTGCACAATTCTTCCTCTGCAATGCTTCAGTAGTTCAAGGCATGTTCTCAAAGAATCAAATGCAAATATGACATAAGAAGCTTTTCTTTGCATTGTTACCTATATGAATGAAGCTAAATGGAAATAAAACGCCAAGCGCATCTGTTCCTGAATCAGTGTACTGTATGATTGGGAATGAACACATTGCAGAACTGAAAATGTTGAGAGATCCCATGTGGGCAGGGATGAGTTTGGAAGGTCTGTGTTATGTCCTTAGTTCTGCCGCAGACTTCCTGGGTGACCTCGCTCCAGTCATCGGTGCTCCTGGTGCATCAGGTCCATTCTAATGTAATTGAACTAACAATATCTCTGTACTTGACTTCAGTGTTGGGAGGACACATCTGTTGCTGTTTGGAAAAAAGCATGTTCCTGTGGTTCTAAGACCTAGAGAAAGATCATAAATAAAAATAACATGTGGAATTTGCTTTAAAATTCTCTGCTATACTAGTGCCAGTTTTGGTCAAGCGTATAGCAGTTGTGTATTTAGGGTACAGGCACATTGATATAAAAATAGAGTAAGACCTTGTCCAATATGCTGTCCTGCAAATATAAATATTTTCTCTTTCAAGTCATCTACAGAGTATTTTTTGGCAACTATACAGTGAAATGCAAATCTCCTCTCTCTGCTTCTCTGCGAATTGATTGTTGGGAGGATCCCATATTGCAAATTCCCCTCTGGAGGCTTCATTGACATCACAGGCAGTGCAGGCTCCTAACCCAGGCACTGAGGTTAAATGTCAGATTCTTTGAACCTCCCTTTGGTCTCAAGAAAATCACCTGAAATTCAGGACTGTATTTAGGATTTGTTCATGCACAGGTATGTCATATGGCTGGTTATCTTTTTCAGAATCAAATACTCAAAAAAACAGAGCGCTCTCTGTTTACAGAAATAATCTTTCTAAGAGTTTCTGAAACACTCTGTTTTTGTAGGTTACTGATTTAACTAAGCAGACACTTTGATTTTTTTATATTAATTTCAGGTTTGTTCACATTTAATTTTAGCTTCCTATCTGTATCATGTGCTTGGAGGTTGGGAAGTAAATCTGCCTTTATATGGCAATGAGAAACTTTGTAAAGCTGTACTAATGAGGAAGAAAATGAACATTAATTACACTTGCGGTTACAGGATAGGTTGAGGCTCTGGAGTCCTGAAGCAGCAGCTAGATGGGTTACTTCATTACAGTCTAGAACAGGGAGCTGTGATGGGAATGGGAATGAGGAGACAATTAAGTCGCTCACCAAGTGCAGAGCCAGAGAGACATTTAATTATCCACAGGAGCTAATGCTCTAAAACCTGGAGTTTTCTGTAGATCTAAATATGCCAGGCATATTTTTCTGTCAAATTAGACTTTTAAAGAATGTCTTTAGAAATGCAAGAGGGGCTGGGGATGTTGAGGAGACTGGAGAAGAGACCTGCTTTTCAACTGAGCTCTGCGGTGCGGTGGCAAACTGTTGGCAGGTCTCTTGGGCTGGAGAGGAGGTCTCCATGGTGGTGCGTGGGACTAGTGTAATTCCCTTGGGCAGAAAGCCCCAAGTGGCGATGGTGACCTGATGGCACTGGACTTGCCTTGTAAAGCTCGACTGGTAGAGAAGGGTCCGTGTGGCCACTGCCATTGCCAGTATCTGTAGATCCTGTGGTCCTCGAAAGCCTTGGAAGCAGGTCTTCAGGGATGTGCAGGAGCCCTGTTACCCCCGAAAGACATTAGTGGAGCTCTAAACCCCAGTCCTCTGTATTGCAATGGACTCATTTGTGGCTTATCGATATAATTCTTGTCTTAATTAGACAGGACAGTCACTCTCTGCCTTCCTTGTGAATTTTTTCCTGTGTGGCTTTCACTTCTAAATAACGCCTTGCTAACCTTAGCAGAGGTTTTGATTCTTTGATTAAGTGTCTTCTGCTCTAGTCTTTAATGCATATTAATGAGTGCTAAGCAGTGCTTGTTTTGAGTAATTTGCAGCTGGGATCTAAAAACCCTTGGAAGGAAGGCCTGGGGATGTCCCACTTTGGGAAATAGTGGGATATTATAGGCTCTTTGCTACAGTTTGGTGCATTCCGAAGGCAAACACTTTTTCAATTAATTTATATTTTTATTAGTCATAGGACACAGTCACTGCTGCCATCGTTATTTAGCAATATTCCCATATTCACTTTAGTTTCAAGTTAAAAGTCCCAGAAGAGGAAGGGAAGAGGTAACAGTTAGCTCAGCCTTTTTTCCGGAATTGGAAGTCCTTTCCACGGAGATGCTCAATCCCACACCTAGTTCTGAATTACACAGCACCTGTGTGTCTGCAGGGTGGTAGTGCAGGGGAGGCACCACTAATCCCTAACTCCTGGAGGTACAGCAGTCCCGGGACGGGCGACGAGCAGTACAGGACAGAAAAACGCTGTTGCTAAGCAGTTACTTTTAAGCTTTTAGTTCATGAAAGCAACTACTGTTCTTCTGTTCAGAACTTGGGGAAACTGATAATTGAAAGGTTTAATTCTGCTTTTGCATCCCCTGGAGTAAATGTCCAGACGATGGCCCAAGAATTTTCTGAAGTCCTTCTAGTCTAACCTGTGTCAAAGGGAAGGCACAGATTTGCTCAAACAATATGGCATTTCTGTTTTAGTCATCCAGAGGCGTTCTCCAGGAAATTGCAGCCACTTTAATGCTCTCTGTCGTCATCATGAACTTGGTGGTTGTCTGACAGTTGTCTTGGCATGACAGGCTGGCACAAGGGTGCTGGTGTCCATGGATAAGAACAGGACTGATGGGTGAAGGGCCTTGGGCAGAAAGCCCCAAGTGGCGATGGTGACCTGATGGCACTGGACTTGCCTTGTAAAGCTCGACTGGTAGAGAAGGGTCCGTGTGGCCACTGCCATTGCCAGTATCTGTAGATCCTGTGGTCCTTGAAAGCCTTGGAAGCAGGTCTTCAGGGATGTGCAGGAGCCCTGTTACCCCCGAAAGACATTAGTGGAGCTCTAAACCCCAGTCCTCTGTATTGCAATGGACTCATTTGTGGCTTATCGATATAATTCTTGTCTTAATTAGACAGGACAGTCACTCTCTGCCTTCCTTGTGAATTTTTTCCTGTGTGGCTTTCACTTCTAAATAACGCCTTGCTAACCTTAGCAGAGGTTTTGATTCTTTGATTGTCTTCTGCTCTAGTCTTTAATGCATATTAATGAGTGCTAAGCAGTGCTTGTTTTGAGTAATTTGCAGCTGGGATCTAAAAACCCTTGGAAGGAAGGCCTGGGGATGTCCCACTTTGGGAAATAGTGGGATATTATAGGCTCTTTGCTACAGTTTGGTGCATTCCGAAGGCAAACACTTTTTCAATTAATTTATATTTTTATTAGTCATAGGACACAGTCACTGCTGCCATCGTTATTTAGCAATATTCCCATATTCACTTTAGTTTCAAGTTAAAAGTCCCAGAAGAGGAAGGGAAGAGGTAACAGTTAGCTCAGCCTTTTTTCCGGAATTGGAAGTCCTTTCCACGGAGATGCTCAATCCCACACCTAGTTCTGAATTACACAGCACCTGTGTGTCTGCAGGGTGGTAGTGCAGGGGAGGCACCACTAATCCCTAACTCCTGGAGGTACAGCAGTCCCGGGACGGGCGACGAGCAGTACAGGACAGAAAAACGCTGTTGCTAAGCAGTTACTTTTAAGCTTTTAGTTCATGAAAGCAACTACTGTTCTTCTGTTCAGAACTTGGGGAAACTGATAATTGAAAGGTTTAATTCTGCTTTTGCATCCCCTGGAGTAAATGTCCAGACGATGGCCCAAGAATTTTCTGAAGTCCTTCTAGTCTAACCTGTGTCAAAGGGAAGGCACAGATTTGCTCAAACAATATGGCATTTCTGTTTTAGTCATCCAGAGGCGTTCTCCAGGAAATTGCAGCCACTTTAATGCTCTCTGTCGTCATCATAAACTTGGTGGTTGTCTGACAGTTGTCTTGGCATGACAGGCTGGCACAAGGGTGCTGGTGTCCATGGATAAGAACAGGACTGATGGGTGAAGGGTATGAGCAAACCTGTGGTGCCAGAGCGATGCCTTTATGTTGCTTGCTTGGCTGTGCGCAGCACTGGTGTTGAGTTGATGACTAAAAGCAATCTCCCTTTCATGGTGGCTTTTTGAGGGTGTTCTGAGTAGTATCAGAAAAAATGCATTAGGCAATTCATCTTGAGCTTTTCATGTTCAAAGCACTTGGCAAAAAAATAACAAATCGGCCCTTGTAATTGTCCTGCAAGTCTGTTGTTATGCTGGTTCAGAGGTGGAGAAATGGAAGTAAAGAGGTTAAATGTCTTGCTCAAAGCAGCAAGGAAGTATGTGGTGGAGACATTCCGGAGCCCCACATATTTCTTAATGAATCATTTATAACTGTGGGTATATTATTAGGCAGATGGCTTGAACTGTGGATTGCTGCAGGAACTCTGCCTTGCCGTCTAGATGAATTTTCTTCTTAAAGTCTTAAATAGCCATTTTTTCTTGTTTTATTTCATGAGAACATGTTGACTAAATCAAAGACTGTGTAGGATATACAATATATAAAAATATATAATTCTTTTACAATTCAAACATGCACTAAACTCTTTCCTAATAATTCTGACCAATAATAATTGATGTGTTTCTCAGGACTAAAGGAAAAGAAATTCCAGTGTAAGAGACAAAGTTATTTTAGTCCAAGATTAAAATGAGAAAAGAAATATTCAGCCATGTTTGAAGGTTAAATTTCTTCCTTTCTACACTCCAGCAGAATTAGGGAGGATACTGCCATGGGGATGTACAGCATGGTGTTGTGTCTATCTGAGAAGCAAAGCGTGAAATAAGAGCACCTGATGGATGGCCTGCTATTTGGCAGTATTCAGGGCCACATGAATCCCCCTGCATGCAAAAGGGGCAGCACCAGGCACAATGATCTGCAGGAAACATCAGCGTTTGACCACTGGTTTTATGTCTTGGGAACCATCATTCAAATATCTCTTTTGTTTAGTCTTACAGTCTGTCCCGGGGTGTCGTCTTCATCTTCTCAGGAGGGAATCTTCACTCTGACCAGATGTTTTCTTTTCCAAAAGACCACCGTGCCCTGGAAGCTAAAGTTCACCTATAAAAGTTGTTCTTCTGTCTAATCAGTTCAACTACTGATTGTAGAAGTTGCCTATCTGTTAATTTTCTTAGAAGATCTAAATTCCTCCAAACTTCCATCAGTACCTCCTGCTGCATGCAGTGTACAGCAGCGTTTCCCCAGGATCCTGAAGTATGGTCTGCATTTTAAACTACGATCTGGCATTAGCTGCTTAGTTAATAGTAGGTTAAATAAATCCAGAAATACATATGAACATGTGCGCAACCATGTAGCTTACTTGCAAAAAGCAAAATCACTTTTTTTTCACATGACAGTCAAGCTCTCTGTGTATTTCTCCTGGGCGTATGTATGGCGTGTGCATCGTACTCTGTGCGGTTGAGCATGCAAATGCTTGTTCCTTCTTGGTCTTTAGTTGTGCATTTCTCATAAAAAGACTTTAAAATTTCTGGGTATAATATTTAATATCCAGAAGAAGTGTGTGTGTTTACAGTTAAAATATACATTAAAAGGAGAGTAATATCAATTCTGAATTTTTCATGTATTCTTCTTTACAGTAAAAGATCAGTGT
>NW_008824658.1:2684073-2684650 GCF_000699105.1 Pygoscelis adeliae
TTCCTTGAGCTTCTGAGCCTGTCTCACCTTTTTTGTGTCTGATGTAGAATCTAAATTAGATAAGAAGAAACAGGACAGGATTTCAAATTCAGTTTCCTCTGTACAGGCAGGATGGCATCAGTTTAAATTGCTTCAATATACTTTTGCTTCTTTAATCCTTTCCCTTCAATCTGTTTTTGTATACATTATATATATGAAATCTGGGACTGGAAATCTTGCCTAGTGTAAGTTAAGACATGACAAATGAACCTGACATTTTTCCAAGGAGGGAACCAAAGAACATACTGTATTTATAGCAGTAGGAATATAGTTTGCTGCTTGTAGAAGAAAAATATGCATTGTATGAGAACTTCAGTGCTGGGATATGACGAGTGTTTAGATGATACTTGTTTCAAGTGAGAATACTGGGTTCAAAGGAGCCAAACTGGTTCTCCTGGAAGCTTGAAGTACGGCTTCACCCAGCAGAGGATTTAGGCTCCCAGAAGCTCAGATAGGAAGGTGCAGTGTGTCACAGTGTCAAGATGTTCTCCTGTGTCCAGTTTCAAAGTCCAGTGACGCCAGGATCATCAGTGGGAAG
>NW_008824658.1:2684679-2687913 GCF_000699105.1 Pygoscelis adeliae
GTTGGACCTGGGGCTTCTCTCAATAATAATCTAAACAATTTCTTTCACATTAATAATAAGACTTTCTGTTTACAGGCTAAGAGTTCATTAGTTTACGTTCTCAAACACAGATGTGCAAACATATACAGAAAAATTGATTCAAGCCAACCATCTCTGCAAGCCAGCTACTGGCTGCTGTGACCTTCTGCAGTAGGGCAGGACTGCAAGAGGAGACAAATGCAGGCGATCCAGGTGCCCAAGTTGTTTCACCTGCATGAAGATGATGAAAAGACATTTTCTTTTTAAAGTTTTCAGTCTTTATGAGGGTTTCCCCTGAACACGGTGAGAATTGCTTGGGTGATGTTCTTTTGAGGTGCTCTGCAGAAGTGCAAATTTCTCTTTTTTTCATGCCAGGTATCTGGTCCAGTCTGAATAAGTTTTTATTTCTTAGAAATGCACTACTGACACCTTTTTTAGTGGCGAATTCTTGAAAGAGGGTTTTGTCAGCTGAACCCTTTGTGTCAAGGGGGAAATAATCACAAAGCTTAGTTGCCTGCATGTAAGACGTAGTACTTTTCTGTCTTGCTTTTCAACGGAAAGGCTGACTCTACGTTTTTTGACTGTTGAACTGCACATCAGGACCGGCTTACGGCACTGAACTGATCCTTTATTTAGCAGAGATAGTAAACACTGGAGTGGTCTGGGCCTGACAGATAGCTAAGGTCATAGTAACTTTCATTGTAGCTGGTTTCTAATGGGGAGTGTATTTCTTAGACAGATTCTTAGACCTGTACTTTGTTCATGTGGTTCGAGGAGAAGTCCTTTTGGTTCAGGGTTGTACCTTTTGTCCTTTCTTGTCAAGTTGGAGAAATGATGCTTCGTTTTGCTCTAATAAAGAATTCACCTGGTTTCCTCTGTGCATCCTAATTGCTCTCTAGAGAGCACTAAAGTGTGCTTAAGCATATTGTAACTGTTTACTCACGTCTCCTGTATGTGCAGTAACGCAAAATGTTTGATCTCTGCCCTGTCGCTGCAGGCTGGCATGATTCGCACAGACAAGGACGAGTTCTTCATTGAACCTCTGGAGAAGGGGGCCCAGGAGGAGGAGGAGGGAGAAGGCAGAACGCACGTGGTCTATCGCAGAGCAGCTGCCAAGAAGCAGCTTCCTACTGAGAATGCGGATACACTGTATAAAGGTAAGGCAGAGATGTTAATGCCAGCTGATGTATAAAGTGTAGCTGAAGGCCTGTAGCCAATGTGATCTGCTATCTCTGGCTTTTTTATCATTGAAAATGGAAATGTCTTCTTCTTCCTCTGTGGATGAAAAGGTAGGGAAGGAGTTGAACACTTTACCTGGGGTAAGCAAGCATTGCAGCAGCCAAAACCATCTTCAGGATGGTGGAACTGTGTATGCTTTAAAGAGTTTCGTTGGCTCCAGAGATAGCCAGCATAAAGTCGTGTGTCCCAGTGAGTCCCCGGGTCAGAGCAGAGGAAGGGGATGGTGGGTGGAGCAGCGGTGCAGAGGTGCCTGCACCGCTGGGGACGGGTAGCAGTGCTGGCTTTGCAAAGGCCATGTTGGAAGGCTGCAGCAAGGACACCAAGGCTGACATGGTACACGGGCTTCTCATTGACACTGTCTTCGCTGGGCTGGTTTTAATCCCAACAGGGAAATAATGGTATCTTCAGATATGAACACAAACTTTATCAATTTATTTATGTGTTTCCAAGTGTGGAATTTAATGTACTAAGTGTGTGATAGACAGTGATGGAATAACAGGAGCGAAACATAAACACCTGTTCTAGGTAGTATTTTCTGTTTCACTGGTAACTGCTCGGATGTTGCCCCTTTTTTTCTGAATAAATAAGGGATGCAAATCTGGTAAGTGGATGTTTTGACAGCCGATGTTAACACTGAGATTAACTGGGTCGTTTGAGTGGAAACAACCAAATAGCTACATTTTTGTTCCAAATGTGTGTACCAAACTGCAGAGTTATTTGCCACTCATACCCTAGTATTATCTTATTTCAGTATAATACGTTTTCAAGTATAATGCCGTGTGTTAGATTGTCGTTTGTAGAAATCTTCCCAGTGATCCCCATCCCTCTACTATGCTACCTTAATAATTTTCAAAAGACAAAGAGTATGGTACCTGTTGTAAAAATTCTACTCTATACTCTACTCTTGCATATAGTAATCCCCAGAAACCACTTGAAGGAACAGATAGTCACAGAGATGAGGCAATGAAATTAGGGCCAAGTGAACAATATAAATATCTCAATGTCCAAGCTGGAACGGGGAGAAAAAAAGAAAGCAATCAGTAGCATTCAACTAACTTTTTTTTTCCACTTTGGGCATCAAAATGACCCATGAATTTTGTGACTGACGCAGTGCTGTGTTGGGCTCTTCTGGTTGCCTTCATACACATTCTGGAGCAGAGCTGGGGGACACAGGAGTCTGAGTGCCACAATCCCAGAATCATAGGATGGAAGTTGCTCTGTTAGTAGATGTTTATAAAATTATTGCAGTGTTGGAAAATATCAGCCAGTCACTGTGTTTCCTCTTAAACAAAAGAGACTTGATTTTATTCACACCTTATGGCAGTATTTTTGTTTTTGGATGGTAAATATTCCTCAGGAGTAGGAGTCTGGTACACAGAGAAGCATAAATTATAGATCAGCTCCAGTTATTGGCATGCGGTACCTGCTAGAGGAAGGCTCTGACAGCAGTATCTGAAAACACCTCTCTGAAATGCAGCGCCATGCTGCATGGCTTCTCGTGGAGCTGACGGCGGGGCTGCTTGTGGGCTGCCCGCCGCGACTGGCAGCAAAGCTGTGTGTGGTGTGCAACGCCACCAGACTTCTGCGCCTGTCACCTCACCTGTGCTGTGTGCTCGTGTAAGGACTGAAGTTTGTAGCCTCTAGTACAAAGGCACAAAGTAATAATAGCCATCAGCCAGCACTGTGGGATTAAAAAGCAAAAGTGAGGCTGAACTCGTGCAGGCCAGGCTGAGACGTAGCACTGACCATGTCTGGAACAGCAGGTGTCGATGATAGGTAGGAATAGTTGTCATTTTTCATATTTCAAATTTTAAAATAAGGAAAAAAATGCTAAAAGTAGTAATCTTCCCTTCCATCCACCATCTTTTGATTTGTAAAATTGATTAAAGATTAGTTTTTATTTTGGAAAAAAGCCCACTATACTGTACAGGTTTTTTTTCCCATGAAATTCTCTTTGCCTTTAACAAAAAAAGTGAA